>NC_088931.1:6115000-6415000 GCF_038396675.1 Hydra vulgaris
CTACTGAAATTTTTCAAATATTAAAGAACTATAGCAACTTAAACACAAGTTTAAAAACTGCTTGAATGGCTACTTTGATATACACACATACATACGTCATTTATGCTACTAGAAAAAAAGCAAGTCTCTAAAATATCATTAAGCCGAACCAAGATATGGTAAAATATATTGCTCTTTTTTTAAAACCTGTGTATAAAGCTGGATGTCCTGTACCTAGAAGGTCCCAAAAAGAAGTCATGTTCTAAAGCTAAGTGCCTGGAGTAAGTAGTCATAGAAAATCATGGAATAGACTTAATACCTTTATTTTGTCTAACAATAGGTGTTTAAATAAAGCTGTCAATATTGTTGAGCCAGTAACTATATACAAAAAAATTCTTTAGTCAAATACAAAGATCTTCAAGTCCTCAAGAAATTCATTTCAGCACCTGAGTTTAATGACAGTTTAGTAAACTTTCAGATGATTAAATAAAACATTAGAATTGGTTTTATTACTTTTTAAATCAAAATTAGTTAATTTTCATATAACATAACAGTTTCTTTTTTTTATTTACTTTTTTTATTTTTATGTATTTTTATTTCTTAATTTGTTTTTTATTTTTGGGCATTGCTTATATATATATTGGGTTTTGTCTGTATCTGCTAGTTCTCTGCGCCATGGCCTTGTTTAAGAAGGTTTGTGTTTCAAAGATAAAAAGAGTTGCAAATAAAATAATGTTAAATAAAAATTGAATAACCTCATCTACTGTAGTGACCCCCTCTGGAGCCTTAGAGAGGTGAATTAATAAAATTTAAAAAAATAATAATAATAATAAAAAGTTGATTTTTGTTTCTCTTTTTTATGAAATTTTATTATAGATTGTTTGATATATATAAATAGAATAAAGTAAAAATTATATATCGGGTTTTGTTGAAAACTCTGTTAAATTTACAACAATTATTTTTAACATTTAAAAAAAGTTGTGTTAAATTTTGTTTTGTTGACATATGTTTGTTATGTCTTACCTGTGTAACTTTTTAGCATCTTTGTAAAATTGTGTTAGGTTTTGTTTTGTTGAAGTGTGTTTGTTATGTTATTTTTAAGTCTTTACTGTCAGACTTGTTACTTTTTTAAAAATATTTATAATTTTTTTATGCAAGGTGATAAGAAAAAACTTTTTATACCAAATTTGATTGGACCATTTCTGGAAATGTCATTGGTACCTGAACCAGGTAAGTGTTTTTGCAATGTCTCTTCAAAAAACTGAAATTAAACTGTGCAGCCTAACTGTAAATTAAAAAAAAATGTTTTGCTAGTTATATACAATCTTTTAAACATAAAAAGTTTTTTAAAATGGATAAAAATTACTTTAAAAAAAAAAGAAAAGTTAATTCATTATTTATAATTAGTCTATTAAATAAACTCTGCCTATAATAATTTTATTAAAAAACTAAAGACTAATAATGACAAACAATATGAGATTAAACTTCAAAATAGTTTCCTTCACATATTAACATAATACAAACATGTAAGACAAAGTAAACAATTAACACATTACAAACATATTAGGCAAAGTAACCAATCAACAAATTACAAACATATAAGACTAATCAACACATTGCAAACATATAAAACAAAGTAATCAATCAACACATTAAAAACATAAGACAATGTCACTAGTTATCAAAAGCATAAAAAACAAGCTAACCAACATTAAAATAAACATTAAATAAAACCGAAAATCTTGTTAACTAGGTGGTTTTTTAAAACAAATTAAATATGCTGATTTCAAATATGCAAACCATTTTTCACCATCACGTCAAGTTGTAAAGATATTTGGGTTCAAATCTTTAGTATTTAAGGTAAAGTCCCTAATATTGTCAAAAAAAAAGTTATTCAAAAGTATGTCAACCTGGGTCTCAAAAGAAGCGTATTTTCATAGAGATTTTAAAAATGGTATTTGTTTGTAATAAAAATAAGTACTTTTTGTATTATTGCTGAGAAACATTTTGTTAAAATTTTTAAAAGTCTTTAGCATTTTTTTACATAATTTTTTTTGTCAATAAATTTTAAGTAAAAATATTTATCTTTTCTAAAATCTCTAGGAAAATACGCTTCATTTGAGACCCAGGTTGACATACTTTTGAATAACTTTTTTTTCGACAATATTAGGGACTTAACCTTAAATACTAAAGATTTGAACCCAAATATCTTTACAACTTGACGTGATGGTGAAAAAATGGTTTGCATATTTGAAATCAGCATATTTAATTTGTTTTAAAAAACCACCTAGTTAACAAGATATGCACAATAAAATTTTATTTGTTTATCAGTGTAATTCTTGACTTTATCAAAGCATTTTTGTTTATCAAATATTATTATCGTCAAGTATCAAATTATAATATTTATTAAAGTATTTGATCTGTAAAAATAAAATCTAGAGACAAATTCGGATAATCAAGAGTTAATAAAGATTGAGAAAATGATGTAATAATTGTGATGGATATTTTTATTATTAACAACAATGATCTTTAATCTTGTGATATTTACTTATAAATACTTGATATGTAAAACATAGTAATGCTTATAAACACAAATTTTTTTAGAACTTAGGAAGGCTACCATACCTGTGTTTTATGATATGATGAAGGTGGAATATTTTTTAGGGTCTTCATTTAAAAAGGTAAAGTTATTCAAAATTATAAATTAACATATAAGTAACAAGAAACAAAAAAAATTTTAATGATTAACAAATTAACATAAAAGGGTTTAAAAACATAATTTTATTTTTATTTAAACACTACTTTTGTTTAACCCTTTTGCGACCAAGTAAAAGAACACCTGACTCCGCCTAAAATATTGAATTAGAATGATGATTAATTATAAGGCTGTGAAACAAAAACTACTCGTCAGAATTTCACAAGTAAGGCTTTATTTTTTCTCTCAGAATGTTAGCTCTATCAGTTAGACTTTTTTTGTGACAAGATTTTATTTTGAAACATATGCATAGAATAAACAAAGTAATCAACATTCTAAACAAAAAAAGTTCTTTATGTGAAATTCTATATGTGAGCATGACGTGTTTAGGTTTCTCTTTTCATTTTTAAATAACTCAATGGATATGAGTTGTAAAAGTAAAAATTATTAAAGATAACAATAACAATAACAAAAGATAACAAAAGATAACAATTTGAACATTGTATCAATGTTGAAATAGCTTTAGTAAATGGTATGAAGGTTAACAAGATTTCATTTCAACTTTTAAAAAATGATTACCATTAAAGAATTTTTAAATTAAGTTTTCTGTCAACCTTGCTCTTTAACTCTTCTTTTTTTCTAGTCCAAACTTAATAGTGCTGCTTGCGGCTTTCTAGTAACTCCAAACTTAATAGTGTTGCTTGCAGCTTCTAGTAACTCCAAATTTAATAGTGTTGCTTGCAGCTTCTAGTAACTCCAAACTTAATAATGTTGCTTGCAGCTTTGTTCGGAGTGAATCAGAATAAATTAAAAAAATATGTATCTGTTATAACAACAGTAACTCTAAAAATGAATTTTGGCTCACATAATGTAATAAAATATTTATTAAATCTTTTAGTTAAGACATGTAAAAAACTGAAAAACCACAAGTATAAAAATTTGATTTTCTTTGATTTTTTTTTTAATTTAAACTATGCAACATGTCTTTCCCATATGAAGACCCACTATGTAAAATCTAATGGAAATTTAAATTTTTCTTCTTATCTACAGCACAAACCCTCTAAAGTTTCAAACACTGTTTGAAATTTATAGAGAGTTTTAATCAGAGCGATTATTCATAGAACTTTTTACAATCTTCCTGGAAGATCATTTCTTTTTCGAACTTAAGTGCTTGGTACAGGATTAATCATATTTCAAATTCATTCTCTTACTCAGGGATGTGGAGTTCCATCGCTTTTTTGGGATCTCAAAAATTATGTACTCTGATCTCAAAAATTATGTACTCTGACTTTGAGCTCTGGAATTTATTTTTTTATTAATTAAATGTGTGGTTTTTGTTATTTGGAATTTTTGTTTAAAACCATATAACCATAAAATTATAAAATGATTTAAATATTTAGTTTCATTAATACACACATTTTTCATACACACATAGTTTCATTTTTAATACACACATAGTTTCATTAATACACAATACACACAGTTTCATTAATACACACAAGAAAAAATTATTATAATATTTGCATCATCAAAAAGTATTGAAATAAAAAACTTGTTTTTTTGTAAAAAAAGCATATCATCAATTAACTCAAATGTAAAGCAACTACAATTGTCTGAAGTCATGTGCTTTAAGACCAAAAACAGTTGCTCAACACTTAGTAATTAATTAATTAGTAAGTGTCGAAATAATTGGATTTATATTATACGAGTTGGAAAAAAATAAGAATAAAAATAGTTTTAGTTTTATAAACTTAAATTAAAACTTATAAGTTATAACTTACCTTGATTAGCCTCTCAATCATATTGAACTGGCTAGAACAACTGGTAGCCTGATTTGCACTAGATATAGAGCTTGGTCTCTGAAGAAGTCAATCCACTTAAAATTACAGTTTTGACAACTTCTCTTACATGACTAAAGAGATTTTTTATTGTGACCCTCTTCAATGTATCATTTATGGCTAGCTCTAAAGTGTGGACAGCACATCTTTGAAGGTGTATAACATTCATGCTACCGGCAACTCCACTTCCCAAGGCTGCTGCAGTATTGTCTGCTGTAGAATGACCATCCTTGTCAAACTCATAAGTTTTTACTGGAAAATTAACTTCATTATTTTTGATTTCCTCATAGGCACTGATGCCGAAGTCATGCACCAACTTTTTAATCACCTAAATAAATTAATATGATTTCAATAGTTAATATTCATCAATATATATTCTATACGCTATAATATCTAAAAAAATTTATTTACATATTAACAGACATCAAAGCAGTTTATTTTTGAAACGATTTTATTAACTGAAAATATTACACACTATTTCAATTTTAATTATTTAACTTCAATAGTCATTTAAAAAGAATATGAACAAATTTCAAAATATATCTTACTCGCTGCTGCGTTGTCAACACAGAGGCCTAAAATATTATTTTTATTGATTCCAAATTTATCTAAACACTTTTCAACAATTTTTTTTAGTGAATTCTGCCGTTTGTTTTTCTTTTGTATCAATGGTGCCAAGATTGATCACAACAATTTCATCATTGTTTGAGTATTGTGCATTTATACTAAGTTAATTGCACATATGCCTTGTTGTAGAATCGACTTTTAAATAAATTAACATTTTCAATATTTTATTTTTGATTTGAAAGCAATTCTTTTTAGAAAGATCACTTATTTGAATTCTCATATTTTTTCTATTTATTTTAAATCCAAAATAAGATGCAACTTTTCTGCAAAGCTTTAGAATAGGTTCCAGATCAAACGCCTATAAAAATCGTTTTTAGAATAATAAATGTTTGTTAAAAAATGGCAAAAAAGTTAATTTTTAGTTTTTAAAATGTTATGCAGCTATGACTTTTTTTGAAAATAAATAATAAATAATAACGATAAAATAGTTTGAACCCGGAATAAAAGACCTTCAACCAAAACCAGCTGGTTTAAGTTTATACACTTTAATATGGTTGCTGTGAAGTGCTGCCTTTGATGGCTTTATACTTTTCTTCTTTTTTTTTCAAATGTTTTTTTTTCTAACATGATAAGGAGTTCTAGATAAGTGTTGTTTAAGATCGCTTAAGTGAGCTTTTGTGGCACGTATAATTTCTTTAACGCACAACTCATTACTTTTACTTTTTTTGGGTACAAGGCATTTGAAGCATGCTATTTTAAATCCATTCAAAATTTTATTTGCACAATGAAAATGTCTATCTGATGCATAGGTAGTGGCCATTACTGGTGCATAGTTAGTGACCACTACTGGACAAGATTGTTGCAAACAAATAAATAGCAAATATGAATATAAAGAAAGAACGTTGCTGCAATTTATTGTGATTATGTAAGTTATTTGCTTTCTGTTATATACTCTTCACATGATTATTTAACAACCCACAACATCATAGTTAAGATTATTGTTATCATGACTAGTTATAAACTGATCACGTTGTTAAAACAAAATTTTGTAATATGTTTCCTGTTATTATTTCTGATATATTGAGTTAAATAAAAAAATTAAGGAAAATGTATTGAAATTCCTTTCCTAAAATAAGTTGTTGCACAAAAGAATTTTTATTTATTAGTTGAGATATTTTTATAACCTTTTTTTGAATTCTTTTTGATCAGTTATTTTACAGATTGTCTAGCTCATCAGTTTAACTTTAAAGCGCAAAGTTACAGATAAATTTAATTTTTATTAACTTGTTTTTTTTAATTCATGCCTTTCATCCTGTTAATTGACACAATTTTTTATTGAATTTAACTAATTTGTTAGTTAAATTTAATAGTTATGCGTATCTAAACCATAACAATTTTGTTTCAATTTTTTATTAGGCATTATTAAAATAAGAATTTAGCATTTTGGCTACAGAGTATACCGAAAACAAATGCCTTAAGACATTATTAGCCATAATAATATATTCCATGAATAACATGTTCCTTAAACTTTATAAGTTTTAGAATCAACAAATGTTGAATAATGCGTATTATTTTTGGCACGCTACACAGTTTGGGTTCTCACAAGTTAAAAAAAAATACACGTAGCTATGTTATTATATAAAATGGTTCTATGGCACTTTTTAAAAATTTTATTTATTATCTTAGCAAGTATTTGTGGTGTGATGTTTCGCGTATTGGCATTTGTCTGTCCACAATTTTAAAATGTGATTTAAAAAATATCTGCGTAGCAGGAAATTCCAAACCAATCTCAATCTAGCAAAATGAACAAAATACTCAATCTGGCAAACAATACTCAATCTGGCAAAATGAACAAAATTAGTAAAGAAGGAAATGAACTTTCTGTTTAAATGTTTTCTAAGTGCTTTGGGATAAGGCCATATCTTTTTGAAGCACATTAACAACTAAAAAAAAAGGAGTCTCTGAGTTTCAAAATTTTTATGGACTCCTGAGACTCTGGACTCAAGGCTAAAATAGGTACTCTGACTCGGAACTCTGCATTCATGCTCTTACTAAATCATGTACAGTACTGTGAATAAGTTTTAGACCTCTTACATTTTTTCAAAAATTTTTGGATAATTCTTCTCTAATATTTAAGTTTGTAGTTCTAAATTATAAACTTATTAAAACACATGTATTTCACACAAAATATGGAACAATTACAAACTTTTAGATGTCAAACTTCATAAAAAACTCCTCCTTTTGCCTCAATCCCAGCCAATATTCGCCAGGGAATAGAATCATACAAGTTAGTTATAAAATCCTGGGGTATGTTTGCCATTCTTGTTGAAGTACTTCAAAACATTCTTCAGCATGTTCGACCTTCTTTCTGTTCAGGTAATCCCAAATATGCTCAATTATATTCAAAAGTGGACTCTGGGGAGGCCAGTACTCCTTCCTCTGCCATTTCATTTAAATAATTTTTTGCCACTCGGGAACAATGTTTTGGGTCATTGTCCTGCTGCAGAATAAAATTATGACCTATTAGTCTCATTCCGGATGATACAGCATGGTGTCTTAGGATATCCACATAACATTCCCCAGTAAGTTGCCCCCTTATTTTGATCAAATCACCTACTCCAAATGAAGATAAACAGCCCCAAACTTGTAAAGAGCCTTCTCTGTGTTTAATAGTAGGGTTTAAACACTCGGACTGATAGGCTTCAATTCTTCTTCAAATATATTGGTGTCCTTTCATTCCAAAAATTTCGAATTTAGACTCATCTGTGTACAGAACGCGATTAAACATTTCCTGGGCCCAATCTTTGTGTTGTTTTGCATATTTATGTCGTTTTTCTTTATTGCCACACCGTAATAATGGTTTTCGAATTGCAACACACCCTCTTAATCCCGATTTAGGTAGATGTCATTGAATAAAAGAAGAGCTGACATTTTTCCCAGTTGCTGTGTTAATGTCTTTTGCCAGTTTGGTTGATGCTTTTTTTGTATTTCTTAAAGATAGGGTTTTTTAATATTGATTGTCATCTTTTGTTAGCTTAGGAGGTCTACCACTTTTCTTTCTATCTTCAAGGGAGCCACTTTTTCTAAACTTTTCAATGATTTCTGTAACAGCATTCTTCGAATATCCTGTTTTGGATGTAGTTGTTATGACACATCATTTTAATAGATAAATAAACAAATCCCTCATGTTTCCTCATCAATTTTGTTTATTTATTCAAAATAATATATTCTTTCAACTTTTCTTATATATTAATAAACTTAAGTACACTTAAAAAAAATTACATAGGAAAAAAATTGTAAATACGTCTAATTATACAAGTGGTCTAAAATTTATTCACAGTACTGTATATAAATTCTGTACCTTGTTTATAAATTTCAGAACCCATTATAGAGTACACATTTAGTAATTAAAATACATTTAAATACACTCAGTAAAAAATATTACAGGTCCTTTTGTACAATTTTAGTTACAATGCAGCATTAAGTGATACTAAAAATATTGACAGGCTTAATCAACACCTTGTTAAAGTTTTTCATAGGCTCATCGCTTTGCAATCAAATATGATTGTATTCTATAATTTATTTTCACATGATGTAGCAAAGAAACTGATAAGTGAACCTGCTCCGGAAAATTAAATTAATTTTGTTTCAAGTATATCAACTGCATCAAGAAGAAATAAGACACCAAGAAGACTGTCAAAAGATGGAAAAAATCATAAACTGGTCAATATTTTTAAAAGTGTAAAAAGTAAACAGGTATAAGGTGTAACAGGTATAGACATAGGGTGCACCAAACATCCCCTACTTCCAAAAAAATCTATCCCTATTCTTAAAACGTTTAATTGGTTCTCACAAGCAGATATTTGTAATTTGATGTAGGGGGGCAACCTCAAATTAATTTTTAAGGAATTAATGTGTTGTTTGAAATATCACTTAAAGATATTATTTACATTTCAGATATATATTTAAAGCCTCTTTTAACCCTTATAGAAATGTGCACTGCATTGTGGTTTAGCCATTCTTCAGGAACAGACTTTAGGGACCACCTTAGGTGTCACTTGTTGCCAAAAAAGTTAATAAAATGTAGTTATATATATATATATATATATATATATATATATATATATATATATATATATATATATATATATATATATATATATATATATATATAAACAATTTTAAAATGTGTTCTACAAAATAGAGTGCTCAATATTATTAAAAGAACAGAGCAATAATAAATAAGTAGAAAATCACTTAACAAAAATTTTTGATACTGGATTATTTTTTATATGTTTTTTGATACTGGATATTTTAGATTGTTATTATTATAAAAAGTCTTAAAGAAAATAATCAGGGTTTTTGACTTTAGTAATAAAAAAAAATGTCAAAGATCAAACTTTTCAAAGTAAGTAATAAAGTTAAAAATAATCAAACTATTTATAAAATTTTTTTTTAGGTTGAATCAGAGTTCATTGAAAAACTAGAATTACTTTCAAATCAAAATAAAGGAGATCTGGAGTTTCAGACTATGTTCAATGAAATGTAATTATTCTTATTCAATAATTATCAATGTAATTCTTTTTTAAAAGAATTATAAAAATTTTAAAAAAAAAAATTATTTTTTTAAATTACTTTTAAAAAATTCTTTAAAACTTATCAATGCAATTTATTATTTAAGAACAAAATAATTAATAATAACTTATGGGTTTATTTGAACAAATTCTTTATTTTAACAGTATGACAGAAAAGTTTAATTCATGTGGAAATTCCACTTTCCAAGCTGAGGGGTTAAAGTCAGTTAACTCGATCACAGAACTTTTGCAGCGTTTACTTGACTATAGGTTATTATGTATTTAAATTTTAAATTTAAAAGTGGAACCATTTAAGTTTTTTATTTGCAGAAAGTTTTAAATTTAATCATACTTTTATTTATTTTTTTACTTTTATTTTTGACAATAAGAGAAACAAAAGACGATGAGATAAATGCTGCACAAAAAATGATGTGTACAGTTCGGCTGCTTGTAAGTCTTTAAAATCTATGCACTTAAATTTAAAAAATGTGTTAATGTCTAAAGACTTTTATTTTTTTACACAATTATAGGAATTTTATAAAGAACTTGGTAGAATAGATATGTACATTCGCAACATTCACAAGCTTGTAAAACTTCATTTATCATGTGGTAACTTCACTGAGGCTGGTTTTACACTTCTTTTGCATGCTTCATTATTAGAAGTTAGACATTTTAAAGATTTTTATTTTTATTAAATAAAAATCAACTTAATTTTTACTTGATTCTTATAACATATTATGTCAGTCATAGCTTAAAAAATCTTTTTCAGTGGTCAGACAAAGAACTACCTGCATTTTTAAGCTATCCAATTCAGAAGGAAGAACAACGCAAAGAGCAAATTTATTTGGAGATAATTGAATTTTTTGACAAGGGCAAAGTACTAATTTGGTTTTTAAATTGTATAGAATTATTGGATAACAATTTATATTTGATTTTAATTTTTATATTTGATTTAGATGTGGGAGTCTGGCATACGTTTATGTAAAGAGCTAGCAGTACAGTATGAGAGTGGTTTGTTTGACTATGTTAAACTTAGTGAAATACTGGTATATTTTTGGTTATTTTATAACTTATAAGTGAAATACTGATATATTTTCATTTATTTTATAACATAATGTTTATGTTATAAAAGTTAGTGTTTCCATTACTTGTAAATCTTCTATAATGTAATATAATTTAAACTTTTGAAAATCTTTCTTGCAAAGGATGACAGCTTTTGACATTTTTTCTAATGTTAACCTCTTTTCATATTCTTTCTAATGTTAACCTCTTTTCATATTCTTTCTAATGTTAACCTCTTTTCATATTCTTTCTAATGTTAACCTCTTTTCATATTCTTTCTAATATTAACCTTTTTTATAGATGATTTGTGATATGACTGCACTTTTTTTTTAAATTAACTTGCTTGCACTTAAATGAAGGCAGAAATTTAGTTGATATTGCATTCTTGTCTTTTGTTTGTTGTTTTACTTGTATTTTTGTTAATACCATCCACATCATTAATTTCTTTAATAGTTCTTCAATTGATAAGTTTAATTGTTTTCGAAGAGAAAATTGTACTTTATAATTATATTCTAATTCAGCATCAGCATTAGCAAAATTGTCCTTGCTCTCCTCACTGTCCTTTTCTAAGCAATTGGAGTGCAATCAATTGAGTATTGTCTTTGCAGTTTTATAAATCTCATTCTTTGGAGCAGGTTTAAATAAAGAAGAATCATTTGTATAATTTAATGAAGTTTAATATTATTCTTCCTGTTCTTGTTCTGTTCGTTTCCAAATCATGTTTATGTTCTGAAAAATCTTTTTTATCTTTGACAACTTCATCTACTGCATCATCAGTATCATCATTGTTTTTATCATTGCATTTTTCAGTATAAAATGTTTTTATAACTGCTAGATGTAAAGCATGGTTGTAACATAATTGCAGATAAGCAGGAGACAATCTCCCAAATATTTTGCATAACAGAGACTCCATCATTCATAACAGCTACACAATCTTTGTCTAAGCACAGATCAAAGGTTTTTAATTTTTCTTCTAATTCAACTAGTGTCTAGTGTCTGTTGTATAACCTTCAATATATATTACCCAGATTTTAACCTTCGATATATAACCCACACTGTACAAATCTTTAGAATTTATGTATAAATAAACATCCATAAATCTTTTATTTTCAAGACTGGTCCATTCATCAATAAACACACTAAATTTTTTTTTTTCCTCTTAAATTCCTATTATTTTTCACTAGTTCCTCTATCTTAACCCTATGTTGCACACCTTTTTTTTTAATTTTCAAAAAACGGGTAACAATGTAAATTATTAAACTTTAAAGCGTTGTTTAAAATTCAAACACAAGTTGTAATGACTTAAAAACAAGTAATGATGATAAATCAAAGAGAAGCCGTTGCAAAGCTGATATTATTTTAAAATAAAAGGAGATATCTGTTTTTGACTGATATGTTGCCATTTGGCAACATTTTGCAATATCTGGTTAGTATAATAAAAACCCATCATTAATTGTTGCACTTCACAGGAATTTTGTGGTAGCTTGAATGGCTGCCTCTTGCAGCCATACTATGTTGTATAAATTCACATTTAGCCATCTGGTTAAAAGAAAATTTATCTACAGCTGCCATTTTAGATATTAATTTCCATTTTATAAATGTTAAAATTGTTTGACTACTCAATTGTCATTTTACTTGTTGACAAGATGTCTATAGGGATGATATGGAACAGATGTTTTCAACTTCTACTTTGCTTTTCAGCTTTCCTTTGAAACTTGTGGACTTAAAGATGCTGGTGTAGGCCAGTAGTTGGCAAATTTATGCATAATAGTTGTTTGCTGCAGTTGTTGGATATAGCATAATCTGGATCACGTTCTTTCTTTTTAAAAGTTGCTTATTTCTGTTGATAAAAAACTGAATATATAAATTAAATATTTATATGGGAAGAAAAAATCTACGGAAAAGTTGGGTTTACAAAGTTTATTGTACCAACTATTTTTTTAGAAAGAATTTGGAAATTATTTAAGAAATTATTTAGTTTTTTAATAGTAATAACCAGAACTACTGAACATAAATAAAAAAGCATATTTATGGATAATTATTACTAATAGTTATCACATCATACAAAATACTTACTTTGGTATGCAAAATTATATACATAATATTTATTACCTAACTCTTTGCAGATATGTACTGCATTATCGCGTTTATATTTTATAACTACTGTTTAGGAATTTTGAATTGGTTATCTTTTTTCATAAGAAGTATATATGTATATATATATATACATACATATAATTTGTGTGTATAAATTTAAATATATCCTAACAACATTTTTTGTTTACAGCGACGACAGGCCTACTTCTATGATTGTATCATGCAGCAAATCAGACCTGCTCCAACATATTTTAGAGTTTCCTTCTTTGGTCGAGGATTCCCCCATTATTTAAAAGTAAAAATTTTTTTTTCTTTCTTTCTTTAATTATTCAGAAGTTAAATAAAAAAATTTTTTTAGGATCAAGTTCTTATCTTTCGAGGACTGGAGCTTGAAACATTAGCTGGTTTTACAGCAAGAATTAATCTTGAATTTCCCAGCGCTGAGGTGAAAAAACTGTGAAGTAATAGGTATACTAGAGTTCATTGGTAAAAAGCTGTTTGATGTTGTTTTGTGCTTTTGTTACAGATTATGTCAAATAATGCTCCTCCTGAGGCTTCTATTGTTCAAGGAATTGGACAGCGTATCTTTTTTGCACAAAGTTGTTTGAAAAAATGCTTAAAAAATATTTTATTGAAGTATTATCTTATGTGTTTTTGTTTTTTGTATTTTATTTTAAGTACTTTAAAATTTATTTAAACTTAGCATGTTAGATATTCAAATTTGTACAGTGACGCCTGTGCCTGGTGAAATCCAAATGTTTGAAAATAATTTAGTTAATGAGAAAATATCATGGTATGTTTTTTATTGCATCTACTACAGTTTTATTATGACGACAGTATTATATTAGTATTATTTAATGTTTAATTTATTTTTCAAGTTTTAATTCTGTAGTTAAGTTTAATAATTTAATCATTTTTTACACCTAAAAACATTTTATTTCATTACTTCTCATTATATAATTACTAAGAATTCATCACGCTTAACATTAAAAAATTTTACTTTAGAAACCAATGTTTTAGTTGCTATAAATTGTTCAAAATTGACTTGTGATATTTTAAATTTCTGTTTGAGTATAAAATGTAACTTTTTTTTAAAATGTAAATATAAGAGTATAGATGTCAGCGTTAGAAACCATAAAAGTCAGAAATAAAATGTCAGAGGAAAATTTTCTGAGAGCAATGGCAAGTTATTGGAATTGGATTAAAAAACATAGTTATGTTGAAATAGGAAAACTTATTCGCATTCATGAATTTTACCACCAAAAAAAGAAATTCAAAAGCAGAACGTAGTCAAGAAAACTACTCTTATACTGCTTGTGTAAGGAGTAATAAGTATTATTATTCTAAGAAGTATTAGCTGTGTGCAAAATAGTTATACACTTTTGCATTTTTAAAATTTTGTTAATAAAATGTTAACAAATAAAACCTAGTTGTATATGATCCATTATTGTCTATAACTGTTTGCCAGTGTGTATGTAAAGAATCAATGTCCTGTGAATAGAACTCTTCAGGCTTTAAGACAAAAAAGTTGCTAAGTTATGCTTTGAGTTAAGTCATTTTCAAAATCTTTACCACCTAGATTGTTGCTCAACAAATGAAACAAGTAATAATCAGTCAGGACTAAGTCAGATAAATAGTGTGGGTAAAGTAATATCTCCCAGTTAAATTCCAATAATCCTTACAAGACAATAATGTAAAATAGTGGTATGGAAACACCCAAGAGGGTCGCTCTCAGTTAGCTCTTTTAATTAGCCAAAATTGAAATGTATAAACCATGCTGCAGCATGTGACACAGAGGTCTAAGCTATTGCACTACTAATATTTTGAGAAACTTCTCAAGTAGAATGGCATATTTGGTATTCATATAGCTGACGATGCCTAATATGACAAACTAAATGTGTTCTTTGAGAGCAATATTGCCTCAACAAATTGTAACAACTTCTATAATGATTTCTGTTACATAGTATATTTATTGTTACATAATGTTACATTTTGTGACATTACATAATCTGTACATAATGCTACTACTTAGTTGGAAAACCCTTTGCAACATTGCATCAATGTGGCATTGAATCATTGCAGCATTTCATCTATATGGCATTGAATCAACTCAAGTTTTCTCTCAAGTTTGTTTAACTCAAACAAACCTGTAACTGTTTTTTTCTAATTTTTTCTTTCAATCTGCTCCTAAATACTTTTAATTGGGTTCAGGTTCAGAGATTGTGATGACCAAGACTTGGACTTTCTGTTGAACAAAAAATCTGTGACTACCTTAGATGCGTGCTTCCATCATTATCGTGTTAGAATATTCAATCATAAGATATTTTATTTTTTGCATGTGGCAGCATTATGTTCCTAACTATTCCTCTGTACATGTTTTTGTCTATAATGGTTTGAGCCAGATAGATTGGACCTACTCCATTGCAGCTAAAACATAACCAAACCATTACTGAACCACCACCATGCTTTACTATGAGAACTTGGTGCTTAACATCAATTGGGTGACCTACTGGATGCAAATATATTTAATACCATCAGAACCTAACATGTTAAAGTTTAATTCATCACTCCCTAGTTTTTTTCAACCACTTCTGTGCTGTCCAACTTTAATGTTCTTTAGGAAATTTTAGTCATGGTCTACCATTTTTTGATATAACTAAAGGTTTTTAACAGGAAAAAGGCCAAAAGTATTGTGTTGTCTTAAGCTGTGGTTAAGAGCAGAAAGTTTGATTTAAATATATTAAAAATTTGATTATTAAATGTTGCAGATAAATTTTGTAAAAACCTCCTTTGGATCAAATCTTCTCTAACTAAAAAATTTACTTTAAACTTGAAATTAAATTTACATGTTACAAATTTTTATATAATTTTATAAAACCTAAAACAAAAAATATATAAAGAATTTAAACTTACTTCCAACTTCATTAACTTCATCATTATCATTATTACTATTGTTATTATTATTATTATTATTATTATTATTATTATTATTATTATAATTGTCAACTAAACAGAAGTACGTGGGTTATATATATGGTTTCCATGTTATAGTTATTAGCAATAATCAAATAAGTCTTGTTTGAAATTTACTAACCGCTTTAAGTTCCAAGCTGTTACAAAAGAGTAATCACATTTATGATTATCTCCTCAATCTCTCCTAGGGGATTAGAATCTAATTATCTCCTAAAGGATCAGAAAGTTATGATGTTGGAGTTAAGAGAAAAAAAAGAAATAAGATTATCACCAAGATTATTAACATAAATGGAAAACAATACAGGATCAATACATGGGTTCTTGTAATACCTCAACAGTTAAGGGAAACATAAGAGGGTATATTCCACCAAAAACATCTTTAATACTTCATTTAGAAAATGACGGTTTAATAATTTAGAAAACGTTTTTAAATAAACAATATAATGAGAGCTTATGAAGAACTACAGACTTTTTGTTTAGTTTTCTTTGTATTATTTAAAAGTCTTATTGAAATTGTTTGTTTCTGAAACAAAATTTTAAATTTGTGTTGTATAATTATATCATTGTTGTAGTCTCCTTGACACATGTGTTTCTTACCTCTAATCTTTAATGATATACCTCTAAACTAGTTCCAGTCACATTTTACTTTTTTTATTGATGTCACCAACCAGTGGATTTAATCGGAAAAGATTTTTTGTTTCTAAGCTTTACAATCTTTTTTACTTTTCATGATTATTATAACCCCCTCATATCCCATATAACCCATCACATTTCATATAACCCCTTTTGCTTGAATCCACTCTATTTCACTTCCAACAAGGCTGCAAGCAACCACTATCAAGTTGAGAGTTAGAAGAAAACAAAGAATAGAGTAAAAGAGCAAGAAAACAATTGACAAAAGACTTGAAATGTTGTAGATAGTATAAATCAGGAAAACATAATGATGGGAGAGAGCTCTGAAGGATTAAAGTGCACAGAAAAAAACTAGACAAATAAAAGTTTTTAAAACATGGAGGGACAGATCTTAACTTTTGCGCACTTGTAAAATAAAGCTCTGATATCCACTTCTTGAAGCCTTTAACATATCAGTCAAAAGACCAGAAGGACCAGCAGCAAGTTTTAATTAAGCCCTCCTAATACCTGGTTTCACTCTACTACAAGTTCTGCTGGCCCATTGACCCTATTTACTTTTTTTTGAATTCAACTTTTTATCTTTGTATGTTTTATATTTTTGGCTTGATAGTAAGTCAGATCTTTTTGCTCTTTTTAAGTTTATTCTACAAAAGAAACAAACAGTCTATGTGTGTGTGTGTGTACATGTGTGTGTGTACGTGTGTTTGTGTGTACATATGTATGTGTACTTGTGTGTGTACATGTGTATGTACATGTGTATGTGTGTACATGTGTATGTGTGTACATGTGTATGTATGTACATGTACGTGTGTATGTACATGTGTGTATGTATATGTGTGTGTACATGTGCATGTGTAGATGTGTGTGCGTGTGCATGTGCGTGTGTACATGTGTGTGTGTACATGTGTGTGTGTACATGTGTGTGTACATATGTATGTGTACATGTGTGTGTGTGTGTGTGCATGTGTATGTGTGTATATGTAATCAAGATTTAAAAAAAAAAAAAAATCTTTTTTTTTAGCTACTATAAGTTCAATGAGGTTGAAGAATTTGTTTTCTCCAGACCTTTCCACAAAGGTGAAAAGGACCGCAGTAATGAGTTCAAGGTATTTTACAACTTTATTTTTTTAGACTAAGGTATCGTAATCTCTTTTCTATTATAAATAATCAATTTAAGTTATTTTAAGTTTTAAAAAAGCAAGTCTAGCTTCTTTCTGTAAAAAGATATGATGTTTTAGACATCTTATTAGGCTAATTTAACATAAAAATATTATTCAAAAATTCTGAGAAGGTCTAGGAAGCTCTTTTTTGAAACTTTCTACATAAACCTACTTTACCCCACTTACTAATGTAAATTAAGGTAATGTAGTTCTATTTAAAATATGAGCTTATTAAATGCTGCTTATGAGAAGCCTAGATCCTGATTCTGTAACATCTTTTATGCACATTAAGTAATTGTAAATACAGGGTGATTTAATCAAAAGTATAAACTTTAAATTAACATAATTAATTTTTTGATTGCAAATACATTACATGCGATAGTACATTTTAAAGCTCATTAAAAAAGAAATTTAATGTTAATAATTTCAAAAAAATTAAAATAACAGCATAGCCATGAGATACGATATTCAAAAACGCATATTTTTAACAAAAAAATTGGTCGAGTTAAAGAGCGTAAGTCTGATTCAGAGAGCTTATAGAAGTAAATTTAAGAACAGACCATGTCCAACGGCAACAGCTATCACAAAATTATCTAAAAAATTTGATACAACCGCAACAATACTTGATTTGCCACCAAAACTGAGGAATGAGCGAGACATTCGAATTAATGCCAGAAATAAGCTGAAAGTACTCTTCTTCGAAGATCCTACATTGTCGATCAGAAAAGCCTCAGTTGATGTTGAAATTTCATACAGCCTTTGCCGTGATATTCTTCTCAAAGATTTACAACTCAAACCGTATAAATACCAGAGTGCTCATCAACTATTGCCACTTGATTATGAAAAAAGAGTCAATTTTGCTCAATGGTGGCTGGACTTGGAAAAGGATGTTCACAAATGGTTGATCACTACAGATGAAGCCTATTTTTACTTTACTGAGTCGATCAACAAGCAAAACAACAGAATGTGGCTGAATGAGAGACTTGGATTGGATAGAGAAACCGTTGCATGATGCGAAAGTTTTGGTTTGGTGTGCCATTTCCTGCCGAAAAATCTACAGACCCTACTTTTTCGAAGGAATGGTAAATCAGCACAATTACCTGGATATGCTTAAAATTTTTTTCTGGCCTAAGCACTATAGAGTTGAGAGTCACAAAAAATACTACTTTCAACAAGATGGGGCTACTCCGCATACTGCTAATATGGTTCAAGAGTGGTTACAAAGTAAATTTGGGAAGAAATTCATTACCAAGCAACAATGGCCTCCACGATCACCAGACCTCAATCCATGTGATTATTTCCTATGGGGTTATTTTAAGTCTAAAGTTTATAAGCCATTACCGAAGACTTTGGATGATTTAAAAGAGAACATCACGAGAGAAATCCAAAAAATAAACACTTCGGCTTTGGAATCAACGTTTTTGAATTTTACAAAAAGATGTCATTTATTAATTGAAAAAAATGGAGGTTATATTGATAAAAAATAAAAAATAAATTCTTATCACTCAATTTCTTTTTAATTTATCTTTAAAATGGTGTATCTGACTTAATAATCCGATTTGATCTACAATTTTTATTCAATTTTAAAGTTTATACTTTTGATTAAATCACCCTGTATAATAAGAGTTTTAATTAAAAAAGCACTTTTCAAGATATTTTTTATAAAAAAATAACCAGCACAAAAATGAAAACACAAAAATAAAAGTAAAAAATAAAGCAGAATTTATATTTTGCTAATATTATTTATAAACAGAGTATAATTGTTTGTAGCTTTTATGAAGTAAATTATCAAGTTAAATCACGCACCATAGATTAAGATATTTATATTAAGTATTGTTTTTTGAACTCAGTCAATAAATGGCATAAAGTACTCTACAGACCTAAAATATATATATATATATATATATTTTAACACACTTTTGAATCATTCAAGTCATCTAACAATAAAGCTTTTTATAAATCTTCTAACAAATAAATTTCAAATGACAAAAAATATTTAAATGTTTAAATGTAAAAAGGATAACAAAATGGAAAAAAGTTTTTCACTTTTGGGGCACCATAAAGTAGATGTCTGTCCCCTTGCTGTTGCTGCCCCAAAAGGAAATCCTTTCAGTTCATTTTCTATCCATTTTGAATGTAAATAGCTTTATCTCTAGGCAACAACAAATTGTAGTAGATATATTTCATTTGCAGATACAACAAGTACTACAGATAAATGGTTTTACAAGAAAAGCCAGTTTTTATGCATCTTTGCATTGTTGTATATAATACTTGGTACAATGTTTTGATTATTAATATATCCAATATAAAAAATTTATCACCAACATCGTTTGTTAAAGTTTCAGCTCTCAACATTTCAGGTTAACAAAAAAGGTTATCAACATGATAAGAGAAATTATTCAATCTCTCTCAAGAATTCTATTTTTATAGGAGTTTTCTTTACCAATGTACAAAATTGGAATACCAGATCAAATGTCAAGAGAATCTAGCAGAAGAATCTTTTACTATTATTCGCCTTCATGATTGCATCAAGCTTACTTTTTTAATTCTTTGTATTGATTTTTCTTTTGGTACAAAAGATTCTTTAGAAGCATGATAAATAAAATTTTTCTCACCTATTAACATTATAGCTGTTGTAGACATAAAGGCATCCTCTTATAAAAACTTGCTTCCTTAAAACTAACTCTTCCATAATTTCATATTTAAGTAAGAAATAGCATTATGGGAACCATAATGTCCCATAAATCATTTAACTTAAAAAAAAAATTACTGTAATAAAAAAAATTCATCCAAAGTTTGGTTTGAATTTTAAGTAATGACAAACTTTACTCTGGTTTGTGTTGTTGCAGCTATTGTGATTTATTTTGAATTAATGGAAGGAAAGTCTTGTATTATTAAAATATAAAATAACTACTGTTTTTTTAATACCTTAATTTAGTACTTTTTTGGGCACACAAGTATTCAACACTAGATTATAGGAGCAACACAACTTAATTTCTCATAGAATAAATAAAGATTTAATTTGTTTGAAATTTTTTTTATTTGAATTAGTCTACATGATCAAATAATTTATAAAAAAAATTTTTTTATAAATTATTTGATCATTTTTTTAAATAATTTAAATTATTGGAGGAAAAAGGGG
Source organism: Hydra vulgaris (assembly GCF_038396675.1). Classification (NCBI taxonomy): domain Eukaryota; kingdom Metazoa; phylum Cnidaria; class Hydrozoa; order Anthoathecata; family Hydridae; genus Hydra; species Hydra vulgaris. Next base: position 6,135,721 of record NC_088931.1, read on the forward strand.
TAGAGTGGGGATTTAAACTGAAAGAAAAAATAAAGTGTTAAAGAGTAAGAAACAGAAGACTTAAAAATTTGACAGGAGCCTAGCATCAGACATTACCTTTTGGCATTGATTTCTTGCAACAATAGAAAGATGTTCTCAAGAGAGTTGTTCTTGTCAAAAAGACGAAAATGGTTGATTAAAAATGAAGGTGAAAATCATAGGGTAGAATAATGAATTATTCCAGAATTCAGAATTATTTTGTTAAAAAGTTCTTTTACACTATTACAGTTTTTTTCTCTACAGAGTGTGCAAGAGGCAAAAATGGAAATTTAAAAACGTAAATCTCTGATTAAATCCACTAGCTCACTCTGATTTTAAAAGTGAAAAGAATGAAAACATTAAACAACTTCAACCTATAACAATTTCAGCATTGACATAAGTAAGAGTAGCATTCAAAGTTATTGTGATAGTTCTTTGCGCTCACCATACTCTTGGAACAGCAAAAGGCATTGACCTTAGCCATTCTGCCAGATTAATTTCATAGGCTCTACATATCACATATGTAGAACCTATGAAATTAATCTGGGGAGCGACCCATGTCTTACCTTGATCACCCATGTGCATTATAAAATATTTTCCATATACTATCCACATGAGTGCACTTTTCACAAACTTATGTAATACCTGGTTTTTCTTTATATAATTAATTAAAATACAAAGTATAATTTCAACATCCTCTAGTAGCCATTGTGAGAAGAACAATACTTTAGATATTTAGAAGAACAATACTGAACAATACTTTAGATATTGAGGAGAACAATACTGAACAATACTTTAGATATTGAGGAGAACAATACTTTAGATATTTAGAAGAACAATACTGAACAATACTTTAGATATTTAGAAGAACAATACTGAACAATACTTTAGATATTGAGGAGAACAATACTGAACAATACTTTAGATATTGAGGAGAACAATACTGAACAATACTTTAGATATTGAGGAGAACAATACTTTAGATATTGAGGAGAACAATACTTTAGATATTGAGGAGAACAATACTTTAGATATTGAGGAGAACAATACTTTAGATATTGAGGAGAACAATACTTTAGATATTTAGGAGAACAATACTTTAGATATTGAGGAGAACAATACTTTAGATATTTAGGAGAACAATACTTTAGATATTTAGGAGAAAATTAGATATTTAGTAGCAGATAATATAATAACTTCAAAGATATAACATAACTTGTTTCCTGTGATGTGACACACATTCTAGAAAATATTTTAATTTATAGTCACATTGCAGAAACATAGTGAAATGTAAGATAATTATCTGTCTTGTAACCTACTACTTTTCTTGTCTGTACTTAAACTGTGAAAGAAGCACACAAACAACTTTCCATAAACTTTGAAACAGTTAATGATACAAAAAGGATTATTAAATTTTTGGAGCTAATTAATTAATATACAATAAAGAATTTACAGTGGGCAAAAATTTTGTAAAAATTTGTTACAATTTGTTATCAGACAATTTTGATAAGTTATTTCAAATTATAGTTTGACATAATAGAAATTTTTTCTAAAGATTAGAAAAACAATGTTGTAAAAGCGAACTCAATAGTTTTTTTGTTAATATATCTTGATATTTTTTATAGATTTAAATCACTTTATTTTCTTTAGTAAATTGTTGTCCCAACAAATTTTAAAGGAAAATCTTTCTGTTATGAGCAAGTCACTTGTTATGTCCTGTCACATGTTGTGTTTTAGTTACTTTGTTAGGTGGTTTTCAAATAATTTTTATTTGGACCTATATAAAGATATATTTGTTTATAAATACACTAAAATAACTTGTTGAAGATAATACAAAGTTTGGAACTTAATGAAATTATCTTGATATACCTACTAATACAATGATATTATTTTTTGATAACATATTTTTGAATGACCAGATATAAAAACAGGGTAGAATGGTGGTAGTAGTGGATAATTATTAAAAAATTAACAAAATTAAATAAAACTAGGATTAAAAAAAAAAAATTAGGGATTTAAGACAATTCAAATGAAAGTAGGTATATTTGTTTTGATGCTTGTTGACATATAAATAAAAACAACAATGCAAAATTATAGTTATAACTATAGCTTAGTCATAAATATATTACAATATTTATATCATATAAATATATTAAAATTTATATTATACAAAATTATATTTATTAAAATTGTTAAACAACTTTTTTACTAGGATTTTAAAAAATATTAACATCACCCAATGGTAAATGTACTTGCTAAATGATTACTACAGCAACAGTATCAAACCTCTAACGACCAAATTAATTGTTATTTAGACACTGTGGTTAGAAAGAACAATCCACTGGACAAGTCGAAAATTTCCAAGCATATTAAAATGGAGTACTATTGAATCAGTCAGAAAGGTATTCTTTGTTGTAATCACGAAAATAATTACTATCTTATACATCTGATCTGCAATCTGCAGGTTGTTATAAATCTTAAGCAAGTTATTCTGAATTCGATCTGCACCATATCTCTTCATGTTTAATTTGTTTTTGTGGGAAATTTGTTTTTCAATGTTTTTGTTTTGAAGTTATATGATTGAATAAGAGTTGTAACATTAACTTTAAAAAAAAAAAACTTTTAGACAGTTTTTGACAGTGGCTTCTTTGACCTTAAAGAGATAAATACAATAAAGAAAAATAATAGAGAATAAAATATTTTGTATTGGTTTTATCATGTACAATTTTTTTTTTTTTTTTCCTTCTTCAATGTTAAGTTTTGTTGCAATGTAGTTTTTACATTATCTTTATTGTTTTAGTATTTTTTACATATTTACTTCCTTAAAACCCAGAAATCCCACTAGAGTTGAGGAAGGTATTTTATTTTTATAGTTAAGAAAAGTACTCTGTTTTAGTGAGTTTTTATTTTGTTACACCTCTTTCATAAACTTATAACTCCAAAATAGAAACCTTGTCAAAGAAAACTGCTGGGTAGAAAAACAAGTTGAATGTTGTAATTCCAAGAATGTGTTGGGTTCTTGTCTGTGAAATCAGTACTCTACCTCCACTCTTGCATATAATTTTAATAAACAAAATACTCTTTGAAGTTGTATTTAGAAGATTTCTTAAAGTATGTTTAAGTTAGTGATGTGCTGTTATAGTAATTAGTTAATATGGCACAACAAGCTTTTCATTGTCTTAACTAACAATACTTCATTAGGTTATAAGCAGAAGCTTATATAGACTCTCATGAGCTAAACCATATATTTATAATTATTCATTTGTCAGATAAAAGTTAAAAGATTTAATGAGAAACAAATTTTTTTATTTTTGTAGGTTGAACTTACTCCTCTAGAAAATGCTATTGAATCTATCATATCTAAAAATAAGGAGCTTATTGAAATAATTGATGAATGTCAATCAGATAGTTCTTTAAATTTGAATCGCTTAAGTATGGTTCTAAATGGTGTAATTGATGCAAATGTTAATGGAGGGATTGCTAACTACCAGAATGTAAGTTTTTTTCAATCACCCTATAATATTTATTATTAAATTGTAATAATCAATTTTTACGTATATATATTATTATTATTAGTTTTATTATTATTATTATTTTTATTGTTATTATTATTATTGTTGTAATTATCTATTAATGCTTATTTTTTACAGGCATTTCTGAGCAGTCAATATTTGTTTTTTCACCCAGAACATGAATATACTGTGCAACAATTAAAAAATCATCTTTATGATCAGGTATCTTATGATCAGATTTTTTTCACATTTCTAAAATAAAAGTAATTTAATATCAAAGTTCAAAAAGAAATTTTTCTGTGTAAAAATTTGTAAGAAAAATTTTTTTTTATTGGTATATTAAATGTAATCAAAGTGTATTTAAAAAAAAATTTTTATTAACAAATCGCTAATTTATTTTTATTTTAATTTGATATTTATGCTGCAGTAAACAATAGTTGAATACATCAGAAAATACTGTTACAAATTTTTTATACCTTTGTGGATGAAGCTTTAACATTTGAATGAAATATATAACTCAATGGTTAAGTAAAAGGACACCTTGTTAAAAAAGTAAAAGGACACTTTGTTAAAAAAGTAAAAGGACACCTTGTTAAAAAAGTAAAAGGACACCTTGTTAAAAAGTAAATGGACACATTGTTAAAAAGTAAAAGGACACCTTGTTAAAAAGTAAATGGACACATTGTTAAAAAGTAAAAGGACACCTTGTTAAAAAAGTAAAAGGACACATTGGTTAAAAGTAAAAAGACACCCTGTTAAAAAAGTAAAAGGACACCTTATTAAAAAAAGTAAAAGGACACCTTAATAAAAAAGTAAAAGGATACTTTGTTAAAAAAGTAAAAGGACACCTTGTTGAAAAGTAAATGGACACATTGTTAAAAAGTAAAAGGACACCTTGTTAAAAAAGTAAAAAGACACATTGGTTAAAAGTAAAAGGACACCCTGTTAAAAAAAGTAAAAGAACATCTTATTAAAAAAAAGTAAAAGGACACCTTGTTAAAAAAAGTAAAAGAATACCTTATTAAAAAAAGTAAAAGGGCACCTTGTTAAAAAAAGTAAAAGGACACCTTGTTAAAAAAGCAACCATTGATAACACTTAAAAAATCAGTGATAAATTATTCTTGTTATGATGTTGAGTTAATAAGAGATTTTGAAGATTGGGTTGAGTTGTCACTTCTGCACCACTTTTTGGTGCAATAATACTCTATGTTTTTTGAATACTGCTTCTATATAAATGTTTTTGACAAAGCCAACTTTGCATTTGAAATTTTGGTTTGGGTACCATTCGATATTTTGATTTGTTGAAGCTTAAAACTTTATGGCACTTTTTACACTTTAGTGTTCACTGCTGTTGTTATTGTAGGAGTTATTGCTTGATTTACTTATTGATCAACATTGAAACTTATGTTGTTTCCTAGTTTGCTTTGCTGTTTTGTTGTATAATTTTTTATAGTTTGCTTTACTGCTATTTTGCTCTCAGTACCTTTTAATCTCTTGAGTATTTTAAGTGTATTCAGATCAATGTTTTTAAGTGTATTTAGTGACCTCAAAGTCATAATAAGTGACTTTGAGGTCATTATAAATTAAATAATTTTATTTAAGACCAATAATTCCATAAAAATTGTTTTGAAATAAATGAGGCAAAGTTTTAAACATTTAACTATTTTCCATTAAAACAAGATCTTTGTTGATAAATGATTTAAAGTGTTAAAAAAAACTATTAAAAATTTAAATTTAAATTTGTTAACTAACTTAAGTGCGAAATGACATCATATTTTTCATCTATTTAGAAAATAATAGAAACATTTGAAAATCATTTTGTTCTCAACTTTCTCACCAAAAAAAAAAAGAGTAAAGACAAGCTTTTCTTATTTTTAATTTAAGTGAAAAAGTATTTTGAAAAACTAGCAATTGCTCTTGAGCAATCTTTAAAAAAAGAATTGGATAAAGGTACTGATTATATTTTTAAATTTATCTAAAGTTCTTAACATTTTTGGACAAAAAAATTGGCTAGAAGTTTTATAATAGCTTGAATTAAGTACTTAGTTTATTTTTAATAAACTAAGCATTTGATCAATTACTTTTATTACGTTTTTTATCAAAACTATCAAATACTTTTAATACGTTTATTAAAAACCATAAACAATGTTTTAATGAAACAGTAAACTTATCATAATGCAAAAATTAATGAAAAAACAAAACAATAAATTTGCCACTGCAACAATAATAAAAGTTAAAATTTATTTTGTTTGTTTAAATACAAGGTAAGTTAAGCAGCATAAATAAAAAAAAAGTTTTACTAAATAAATAATAATAACTAAAGGTCTGATAATTTAAAAATCAACCACTAGAAAATTATACTAAAGTTATTTGCGCATTGTATGAAACATTAAAGTCGATTTTTGTTTAGATGGAAACTTTGAGGAATTATTTAAAAATTTAAATGTTTTAAATTAGAAATTAATTGATAATAAAAATACACGGTTAGCACAGATCCTGATAATGCCTATCTGACCCAAGAACGCCACTTATATGGAAAGATAGCATACACATCAAGGTACACTGTGATGCAAATTTTGAAATCTTTTAATTTTGTCCGCAGAAAAAAATTTAATTTGAATGTTCGAATTGAGTAAAATTTTGACTTCATAGTGCGTCAAAAAAAACACTTGTAGAATATGAACCACTCTATATAAATTGATAAAAATGGGTGCAAATGTAGCCTATAGCCACACCAAACTCTTGACAACATTTCAGTCTAATTTGTTGACTGGTTTAGGATTTATGGCAGTTTTAGTTTAAATTGTGTCAGTTTTTTGCTACTTATACCTCAAAGCGTTACCAATTACTTTGATATTCGATCGCTATTTTTAAAATAATGGTTACATGAATGTTCTACTATGTAATACCAACAATTTTTATTATAAATATTTTATCAGTACATGTACCATTTTCATTTTATAGACCAAAATATTGATTTGCTACTTAAAGCGTGGTTTGAATCCGTCAACATGGCTTTCAAAGTGTGTGTTTGTGGGGGGGGGGGGCAACTCTATTTCTAAATAAAAAACAACATTTCTAAAAAAAAAAGCCTACCTTTCTCAAACAAAAGGTCCTCAAAAAAAAGAAGTGGGTAGGCTATGGCCCCCTGGCCATGAATGCATAGCGTGAACATATCAATATTTTCTAAGGTATAAACTACATCCAAAATGCTAAAACCTGGTCAAATGACTACCAGTTGGTATAACAAACAAAAAATCAGATCTCTTAAATTTTTTTGTATTGACACTTGAAACCATCTTAAATACATTTACTTTCAAAATTAAGTGAAATAACTATTTAAACCCTATTTTTTATAGTGTATTACCATAAAATAGTATCTGATTACATTTTAAGACTTGTTAGTTGATTTTCTCCACAAAATATTTATTAATAAATAGCTCAATGTACTCTTTTTATACAAATACTCTATAATACTATTTTTAAAGATGGTGAAAATGTTCATTATAAGCTGTATGCTATGAATTTCAGCTGCCCAATCTCTAGTAACTCAAATTATTTTAGCAGTTCTTTAAAGATGCTTACTTTTTAGATCAATTATGCAGCGCAACAATCTTTCTTTGTTCTCTGGATGATTATTGTTTCGCTTATACCTCAACCAATGTTGATAAAAATCTTGACGAGAAGTTTCGACAGTTTGTTCACTATAGGGCCCCAAGGGGGATCCTTTGTGACTGATGAAATCCTTGATGTGGTAGAAGACAGCGTGAATTTTAGGTGTTACACTTGCACCAGTTATCATTAGGTAACACCTTTTGAAATTTTCAATTTTTTCAGCAAAATCCGGCTGAAGGATGTATTCCCAAAGCAAACCTTCACAACTAAATTGAAGCTTTTGAATGCTTCAATTATGTACAAAATGTTGGGAACCATGTTTGTACCAGCAAGTTATATGATCTCAGTTATTTGTGGAGGGCGGTGGCCACTTAACAGTTTCTATCCAAGCAGTTTTAAGGATTTTGAAAAGATGGTTGACAACTCCTAAGAGGACATGCAATTCCATCGGTGGGATGATTTTCAAAATCAGAACATTGACAGCCCCGCAGATGATTGGCTTTCGAATGACATTGCCGAACAGCTTTACATTAGCAACAACCCCGCCAGATTGCTGAAAAGACTCAAGGCTTGAATTAATTAAGCTCAGTGTTCGCAAGTTTCCAGATTTGGCAAGACACTTGGATTTGACACAAGTTTTTCTGGCAAATCTTCTGATACCCCAACAAGAATTTGTCTCTTGACTCCAGTGTCTTTACCAGTCCTTTGATGGGGAGATTGTTGTCACAGTGAGCTGGTTTCATCTCACAACGCAGTATTGACAATGCTTAGGCAAAACTTGAGAAAACCTTTACCACTATCAATTCCAAGTTTAACAAAATAGCCACTCGAAATTTTGCAGGACTGAATAACATGATTCACAAGATTTGATAAATCATTGCAGTGAGCAGCAACCCGAACTGTAACAGAATCTCCTTTTCCGTCTGTGATTTTTAATTCACCGCAGGTGAAGAAATCGCTCAAATGTTTACCTGCTCTTAGAAAATTCATGTAGAAATTTGGTTCCACCATCTTGCCGCTTGATGTTTGGTTTACAATTTTAACATGTTTCTTTAATCTGTTATTTGATAGGCCTGTATTTAATTGTACATTTACAAGGGCTATAGTAGTCAATTTTGGAGCGCTTGATGGTGGCTGAGCATTACTTTGATCTAAAACCAAAAACATACATATTTTATAGTTACCATAAACTTTGTTTAGTAAGGTTGTGTAAAACTTTCAAATTATTAGTTTTTAAAGAAATTAGACACTTTTAAAGAAATTAGAAACTTGTCAATAATATACTTCCTGAAATCTATCTAGTGTCATTTCAAGACTTTATTTCAATATATATGTAAAAATTATTTAAGTATAAATATTTACCGGGGGTAACTGTAAGTGGAGGCCTGCAAGATACGTTAGCAAGTAGAATGGTTCCTTCCGGAGATAATACTTTATTTGAAATAACTAGAGATGCGATTTGTTCGGCTGCTTTGGCATCTTTTGCTGCTAAAGATTGAAGGTTTTCCCTGAACATTATTTGAGAGCATTGGTGGAGCAAACCTTTTCCTAAAGGGCTGAGGCATGTGCTGCAACACACATTTGGTTTTTTTCTCAGGTCTCACTTGTATTGACTTAAAATCAAACAAAGAAGGAGTTCAACTTCTTTCCCCTCTTGTTTCCTGCGCAAAGTAGTTTTACACGATTCACAAAATCGTTTTGGTACCCGAGTATCACTGATATTGATCTTTGTCTTGTGCAGTTGGCATATTCGATCTGCTTGGAAAGTAGTAAACTGTCTTTCTCTTCTGAAACATTTTTTCAGACAGAGCAAGCACACAAACTTTCCATTTTCATCATGAATCTTTGCTTGATTTGGCATTGTAGCAATTCACTAAATCTGACTTCACCAAATCAAACTCTGCCTTTTAAAATTTATATTTGATAACAATCCACTTAACATAGTAGCACATATTATTAATTAAAAACTATTAAAATCAAGGAAATATTTACTTGATTTAATTGAGGAAATATTAAATTACTAGGAAATAATTTTTAAATAGTTCTTTCTTGGTAAGGAAATTATATTAATGATAATTGTCACACTTATTAAATTAATAATACTTGTCACACCTAATGTCAATTTAGATTTTTTTTGCATATTAGCAGTAATTTATACCTTAGGAAATATTGATATATTCAAACTATGCATTCATAGGCAGGGGGCCATGGCCTACCCACTTCTTTTTTTTGAGGACCTTTTGTTTGAGAAAGGTAGGCTTTTTTTTTAGAAATGTTGTTTTTTATTTAGAAATTTTGTTGCCCTCCCCCCCCCCCCCCCCACAAACACACACTTTGAAAGCCATGTTGACGGATTCAAACCACGCTTTAAGTAGCAAATCAATATTTTGGTCTATAAAATGAAAATGGTACATGTACTGATAAAATATTTATAATAAAAATTGTTGGTATTACATAATAGAACACTCATGTAACCATTATTTTAAAAATAGCAATCGAATATCAAAGTAATTGGTAACGCTTTGAGGTATAAGTAGAAAAAAACTGACACAATTTAAACTAAAACTGCCATAAATCCTAAACCAGTCAACAAATTAGACTGAAATGTTGTCAAGAGTTTGGTGTGGCTATAGGCTACATTTGCACCCATTTTTATCAATTTATATAGAGTGGTTCATATTCTACAAGTGTTTACTCAATTCGAACATTCAAATTAAATTTTTTTCTGCGGACAAAATTAAAAGATTTCAAAATTTGCATCACAGTGTACCTTGATGTGTGTGCTATCTTTCTGTATAAGTGGCGTTCTTGGGTCAGCTAGGTAGGCATTATCAGGATCCGTGCTTACCGTGAATAATGATAATTAAAAATAATTGAAATAAGTTATTAGAGTTTTTTTGTTTTGTTTTAAAATAACTATAAATAGTTTAAACTAGTTTTTATATGTTTTTAAACTCCTCTGTCTTTAATTTTATATACATATCTGCGATAAAGAGTTACGAGCATTTAATTTAAGGTTATATTTGAATTATAGTAAGATATTGAATAAGGTTTAAATAAGATATAAAAGTATTTTTTAACTTATTTTTATTTAAAATATTTTATCACCGCTAAATTCCTTAAGACTGCTGTGATTTCCGGTTGTTTTTCGAATATTACATTGTACTGTATCCTTTATTTTTCTAGTTTTATCTGATGATTTATCAAATGAATTAAAGTTTAAATCATAATTTTTAATAATAAGAAAAAATGATAATAGTAATAAAATGTTTTTGTAATAAAATTTTATATCATAATTTCAAGATCAATATAAATATTTTTTATTGAATAGAAAATATTGAGTTTAGAAACTATTGAGTTAAAAAACAGTTTATGGTTTTTTAAAAGTTAAAAATTTAAAGACTAGAAGCATTTTCAAGTAAAGAAATTTGCGATCACTTAATTCGAGCCTTGGTTTTAAATATATTTAAAAAAGAGAAATGACAGAATGACTTAATTGATTGGTTTATAAATTCATAACAGATGCGCAATAAAAATCTATGAAAAGTTACAAGGTTAAAAAGTAGTGCTCAAGTTTTCTTGTTTTTACAAGATTTTTTTGCATTTTAGCACTTATTTTTTTCTATCTTATAAAAAATATAGGTAATATAGACAATAAAAATAGAAATATAGACACTAAAAATAGAAAACAATTTTTTACAAATTTAATACTCTTTCTTTATATTGCGCTTTGTAAAAAAGTTTTTATTTTAAGATAGTTATATAAAAATAAGAATTTAGAGTATTTGAAGAATTTTTAAATAGTAATATTTAAACATGACTGAAAATGAAAAAATATTTAATGTTCAAGTTGTTTTTAAATTTATAGTAATTTTTATACTAATTGTTTTTTTTATTGTTTAAATATATTTGTTTTTTGCATATATTATAGTTATATATACTTTCAGACAAAAATTGTTCAGCAAGGGTTAGAAATACACGAAAGTTTTGTTAGTGAATCCCTAAAACCTTTTCATGACAAAATGTTTATGATGTTCACAGCAATGAAAGCAAGTCTTGAAACTGGCGAATCAATGGAGGTTTTTCTAATTTTTATTTATATTATTAAACTTTTAAAGGTGTTTTAATATTTTCACAAAAATGTCAAAATAATTTTCAAAATAAATATAATAAACTATTTTGACTTTTTTGATATTCTAAAATATTTATGAAACTGTTTGTTTATTTATGAAACTGTTAAAGTTGTTTAAATAATTTTTAGAAAAATGTCAAAATTTTAAAGTAAATTTAGAAAAAAGTCAAAACAATTTTGTATTAAATTTTTAAATATTTCTTTAGAAAATTTTAAGTCGCCCTAACACTCTTCATATAAGCAGGTAATTATTAGTAAATTAAGCAGATATTTAATAATTAGTCAAATAAGCATAAATTAATTAATTCAATTATTATTCATAATTGTTTATTTATTTTTTATTTTTAATAATGGCTGCACATATATACTTTACATGTACACTTTGCTTACACATGTACACTTTGCTTACACATGTACACTTTGCTTACACATGTATTCTTTGCTTACACAATTTGCAAAAATTTTTATTTAGTAGTTTTAATTCTGATCGCAATAGTCAAAAAGTATCTCCTTTGAGTAATCGCTCACCTTTGAAATCTTCTTCACTTATGATCGATTTCAAAAAAAAACAGGTAATAAGAATGTTTATTTTTTAATTGTTCAAGTGTTTATTTTTAATTTTTCAAATCTTTTTTTTATTTTGTCCTATAAAAAGAATAATACTAAAATATTTATAAAATTGTCCAAATGATTTCATATCATTTAAATCATTGTTAAATACTATCATGGTCAGTGCTCTAACTATCATGCTTTGTTCCACCAACCAAAACACTTTTATTTGTAATTTTTCATTCAACATGGTTGCATTTTTTTACTAAAACAGTTTTTTCTCACAAAACTCTTATTAATAAATTCTCCCTTAAGCAATTCTCTAATAGAATTGAAAGTTTTTTAAATCCTACTGTCAACTGGCTTGTTTGTCTACTGTCCTATTAAAAATGTATATTTTGGAAATATTATTTGTAAAAATCAAAAGTTTTTTTAAGTCAAAATTTTATTCTAGTTAAGTTATTATCATGAAAAATACAAAAAATTTAAATGTTATCTTAAAAATTATCTTAAAACTTGAGTTTTAGTTGAGACAATAATATAAACTAATTTTTTTAAACGCCAAGTTTAAAATAAAAACATTGTTTGGATATCAAAAACAACCAAACTGAACAAACAAACATTCTAGGTCATCTTTGTTTAAACAATAAAAAAAAAAGCACTGGAATAAACAAATATTCTAGATCATCTTTGTTTGAACAAAAAAAAAAAAACAGCAAGCAAACTGAATTAACAAACATTCTAGGTCAATTTTGTTTGAACAACAAGAACGAGCAAACTAACAAAAAAGTATTCTAGGTCAATTTAATTTGCGTTAGGACATTCCAACCAAACCTTATAAAAAATGAGCTAAACACCCAAACTTTTTAAAAATGAACAAAACACCCAACTCCTATAAAAATGAACAAAACACCCAACCCCTATAAAAATGAAAACATTCAACCCCTATAAAAATGAAAACATCCAACCCCTTTGAAAATGAAAATATCCAACCCCTTTAAAAATGAAAACATCTAACCCCTATAAAAATGAACTAAACACCCAAACTTTTTAAAAATGAACAATAGCACTATCAATAGAATGATAATGATTTTTTTCAGTGTACCAGAAAATGGCAAAAATAAACATATTAAAAAAAATTTTTTATATATGCTAAAAAAATAAAACGAAATTTATAATGTATATAATTTATAGTTCCACAAACAAAGAAATTAATTAGAATAAATTTTGTTTCTAGGAAGATTTACAAGTTCGTGTAAAATATGCTTTTTTGAAATTAAAAAATACTCATAAAAATCAATTTCTCAATAGTAACATACTTGTTTTATTTTAGAAAGCATAAAAAAATTATTTATTTTTTTTAAGGCTTTTTTTTGTAAATTTAAATATGACAGTGAAAATATGACTAATTATAATAGTTACTATAAAAATCCAATTCCAATAGATTTAAGTTGCATTACAAAATTTGGTTAGAAAAAGAACTACAAACAAGCAATGAATATTTTAAAAAAGATAATTGGTGCGTATTTCATACCAGACCAGCAGGTGCCAATTCCATACCATTCATATTTCCTGTTTTTAAAACAATAAAGAAAAGAAGAGAAGAAAAAACCATCATTGCTGTTAAAAGAGATAACTAAAAAAAAAAATAGATTTAGTGTTGCTAAGTGATACATTAACTTCTGTGCTTTAGAAATTTTAAGTTTATCTTCTTTATTTAAAAAAAAAAAATTTCAAATTTCTACATGAAATTTTCTTAATTGCTTGTATTTATTTTACTATTCAAATTTATATTCTACAGGCGATGATATTTTCTTGGTTACTTTTTATTTTATAAATTTACGTTTTTACACCTTATACATTTGTTTTGTGAAACGCTGAAATTAGAAAAAGATGGTAAGTTTATTAATTATATAGCCTCAGTTGATTTACAATTTTGGTCTTATTGACCATACCGCATACAGATTGTTTACACATACTTAGATATTGAATAACAAACAATACTGCTATTCGAATTTGTAATCAACTGATTCTTATATTTACTTACATTTATGTTTTAATTAAAAATTGTAGTTCTAAAGATTCAAAAAAAGTTACAGGGTGAGAAGTGCAATAAAAATATACTGTAGTAACAAACGATTTGATAATATAAATTATCAAATCGTTTGTTGTTGATATATATATATATTTATATATATATAAAAATATATATAAATATATATATATATATATATATATATATATCTATATATATATATATATACAGGGTGGTCCATAATTAGTGTCCCATCTTAAAGACTCAATTCCTTCAAAACTAGGAATGGAAAACACATAAAACTTTTTGATAAACAATTTATTAACAATATCAAATAAAATTTAAAGATTTTTTTCGAAATGTCGACCATCGGCTTTCACACAAGCTTCAAGACGCTTTGGAAAGTCATCTACGGTGGCACGCAAGTAGGCGGGTGAAAGCGAATCCCATGCTTTTTGAAGCGCTTTCTTCAGAGAATCAATCGTTTTATGCGGTTTTTTGCACGCTTCAGCTTCCAGAACACCCCACACTGAGTAATCCATTGGATTGCAGTCGGGACTACTTGGAGGCCACTCATTGTGCTTGATGAAATCGGGGGTGTTTCGGCCGAGCCAATCTTGCACAATTTTGGCTTTGTGGGCTGGAGCACTATCCTGCATGAATGTCCAACAATGTCTACGAAGCTCCTTTTGACTCCATGGAAGTATTTCTTTGATCAAAACGTCATTCAGATAGTTTTGGGCTTTTACTTTAACGCCTTGTTGAACAAAAATCAATGGTGTCTTCTTGGTGGCACTGATAACCGCGAACACCATTACTGAAAAAGGATGTGCTGCCTTTTGTATTGTGATATTAGGCTTTGAGGAAGCGTAGACACGATCATTCTGCACATTGTGATGTTGTTGAACTGTAAAAATCTTCTCGTCTGTGAAAACGATGTTGAGATGAGCGTTGTTGGCGAAACGGGCGAGGAGATCCTTGCAGCGATCCTTGCGCTTCTGCTTTGATGCCTGAGACAAAAGCTGTGCAGGATTTTTCTTGTAAGCTGTCAAATTTAGATAATCCTTGGTAATTCTTCCAAGAGAACTTCGAGAAATTTGGAGCTGTTTGGCCATTTGTCGCATACTGCGTTCTGGGTTGCGGCGCACCCGTTCACGAACTTGCTTGATTTTTGCATCAGTCACCACGGAGCGCTTTCTTCCTTTGCGTGGACGATCTGACATTGTTCTCAATGCTTTGAAGCGTTGAATTGTTCTATAAACAAGCTTTCGCGGCACTTTGAGTCTAGTCTGGATGTCGCGTGCTGAAACTCCTTTCTCATGAAAATCAATAATACTTTGCCGATATGGTGATGGTCTTGTCATTGCTAAAAAAACAAGTAAAGTGAGTGAAGGCAGCAGTAAATAGATCAAAATATATAATAATATCAAAAACCAAAGCAAAATTAATAGTTTTCCATCCCTAGTTTTCAAGGAATTGCTTTTTTAAGATGGGACACTAATTATGGGCCACCCTGTATACACATATATATATACATATATATGTGTGTGTGTATATGTGTATATATATTTATATATATATATATATATATATATATATATATATATATATATATATATATATATATATATGTATATATATATTTATGTATATATGTGTGTATGTATATATATATGTATATATATATATACATATATATACACATATATATATATATATATATATATATATATATATATATATATATATATATATATATATATATATATATATATATATATATATATATAGATGTATGTATGTATATATATATATATATATATATATATATATATATATATATATATATATATATATATATATATTGTACATATTATTGAAGCGCTTTATTTTGTATATAAAGTTTTTATATAAATGATAATAAAGAAACTCATTTGTTTATTCTCATTTAAACTCATTTATAAATGATAATAAAGAAACTAATAAATTGTTAATACGTTGTTGTTTTTTTTATTAAGTTTAAAAAGTCGACATCTCTTCAAACAATGTTCCGACGTGAGAGTTCTGCTGTGGATAATAATACTGAGCATTTGCCAATGGAAAAGTTAGTTTTGAGTTAAAAATCCAAAATTCTTTTATTTAGCTTTTGTTAATTTTTAGTTGTTTTTTTGTTAATTTTACAAAATGAAAATTTTTATTTTATTTTTCTAGTATCTCAAAGAAGTTAAGTCTAGGGTTCCTTCAACCACCACTGCCGCCGAGAAAAAATACAGCAGTATTTCCTGGTGTAGAGGATTTTTTAACTGAGATTCCGAATAATATTCCGTTACCCGCTCTTAAGAGGCTAGGATTAAGAGACGTAGAATCAGTGGTGAGTTTTTTATTGTTAATTGGTTATGTAGCATATAAAATGTCTGTCAAATAAAAATTATATTAATTGTTCAATTATTTTTGATTTTAGTCTGCTCCTAACCTAAATCACATTGAAGAAGAAGTAGGTCCGTCATTACCCCCTAAACGTTATTCTATATTAAGGGAAAATTCGTCAGATGGAAGTGTTTCAAGCAACACATGCATCCAACATAGTACATCAAGCAACTCGCTAAACCAGCAATTATCCGGTTTTGAGATCAATAGTGAACCGATAGGTAAAATTCTTGTACCTCAAGTCGATAATAATAATACTAACGATTTAATTCCTCGAAAAACTCGATCACTAACTGCATCCGTGAGCGAAAATTTGAATGGCGATGAAGATGTTTTTGTAAATAATGTTTCTTTAGGCTCTCTGTATGAAGAAATAAAATCTGAACTTTTTGTTAAAAATAGACATCGACATTTTTCATCTCAGTCAGATAAAGCCTATAATGAAGTTTCTAAGGCTTTTACAAGTGACGATTTAGCTTGTACTGCCACTAGTGATAAACCAGTTTTACCCTTTAGAGTTCAAAATTCCACAACCATTTCTAATGATATCTTAAATACACCTCCGTTACCTGCGAAATTATCAAAAACGCGAAACGGAGATGGTTTAACTTTTTTATAATTAAATCAAAAAGTTTCTTTTTAATGTTTCTTGTTTTTAATTTTTTTACTTTTTTATGTAATATTTTCTTGTTTTTGTTGTCTTTCTTCGTAAATATTTAGCTTTTTTACTAATTTATTTTTGGTTACAAAGATTTGATAGAATTTATTTTTGATATGAATTTTTATATTATTTTTTAAGTATTTTTTTAAAATTAGCTACATAAGCTTCATTTATTTTTGCATGTTTTTTTTTTTTTTTATGAAGTATTTTAATATTTTTTTACAGTTGTACATATTGATTGTAGATAATTTAAATATTTCTACTCGTTGTTTTTACTCGAATGTTTCTACTCGCTGTTATTTTTCGGTTTATATTCATTGTTTTTTTTTCGGTTTCTACGGTTGTTCTTGTTCGATACAGTTTCAAAAGTGGAAGGATATTAATACGTTTATGTTATCAAAATTATTATTAAACATGTTTACGACAATTTTTTATACTTGTTGTATAGGTCTACTATATTGATTGTCTGACAGTAAGTTTTGAAATTTGTTGATCAAAGACTCAAAGGTTTTGTTAATAACAGAAAGAAGACTGATTGGACGATAGTTAAAGGAGTTAGAATTTTTTCCGGAGCTTTTAAAAATTGGAACAACATGCTATTTCCAGCCGGCAGGAAAACGTGATATATATACATATGTGTCTAATTTTCCTAAGTGAACAAAGGAAAAATACTCCATTGACTGCAAATCAGTATGTTGCAATTGTTTAAGGAAGCGGTTGGCAAGCTGTCAAAGATTTGGTAATTGCAGATTTTGGGAAAAAAGTTTATCAAGTCATTCATTGAGAGAAGGTCAATGTAATTTAGTCAAAAGTAGCATATCTAATCCAGCTTTGAACTCAAAGGAGGTTTAGGATATATTAGTTATTGATATTATAATATTTAATTGGAAATCGCTATTTTTCTTTGTTTTGTAAAAATATAATACATAACTATTAGTTTGTTCATATTTTTGTTTTCAGACTTTTGAGCTGAGCAATTTCCAAGGGAAAATTATGCTATGTTCAGAAAAGCAAATACTACAAAGTGCAACGATGAATGCAAACTTGCAAAACGAAGCATTGATAACATTAATAATAATAACAATTGATATAATTAATAACAATAACTGACTTGCTGGTTTAATCAATGTTCTGTTGTTCTTTTTTATTATTTTTTTTTTTGTAAATTTTACTCCTTGGTTTTTATTAAATTAGGAACTAAAAGATAATGCCCAAGAATTACCAATATAATATACACATCTGTTTTAAATCATTTAGGAATACGCTAAAGTATATTTCTATTAAATATCCTTTAACAACTGTAAAGGACAATCCAATAAAATTTCAAACAGAATTAAATAGGATTACTCTATATATAAGACTATAAGATATTTTTCTTATAGTCACTGAATGAACAACAAAAAAGAAATCCTACCCTAAAAAATTCCTTAAGATTGTATCCTATAAAAAATATATTGTTATCCTATAAAAAATTATGTTTCAATTTGTTATAGAAATGTCCTATATCCTTTTTATAGGATTAAGGTTAGCGAGAACATTTATTTGTTTCCATTATTCGTATCTTATGTGGTTTGACATAATTTGCTAACGGAGCTGAAAAGGTTTTGAAAAGCTGAAAAGGTTTTGCAGAAACTTCGAATGAATATTTCATATTCATTTGAGACCACCAAAGATGGAAGCAATGTGTACTACTCTGGTTATTCTCCCAGACAATGAGTTTGAGAATAGTCTTGCCAATGCTACTGCAATTACAGAAGAGCTTGAAATTCTTTTTGCATTCTCCACAAAGCAACAACCTTGAACTAAACAACTGTTTGAATATGAAATGTCTGAAGATAAATTGCTGATGCAAAATGATGATTTTCGATGTTGGCAGACTTCAACATCAAATTCAGCTAAAACTAATTTTTAGCAAACGAAAACTTACTCAAATGATGATATCACAATTTTTAGCAAAAGAAAATATTTTCACAAGAACCAACAAGTTACTTTGACGGCTTTTTTATCCAATTTGTCAGACATAGATGCAACAGAATTAGCTAGTTAGCTGCAAAAACATCAGTTTGGTTCAACAAGAAGACGTCAGATCTCTATTTAATGTGTTAATGTTAATTAAGCAGAATAATTTGGTTGATATCTTTTTAAATGTCTTTTTGCTTATAAAATAATACTAACAACTCCAAATTGAAGTTAATCAAAACATGTTTGAGTTCGACCATAAGTCAATAACGTTTTAATAAGTCAATAGCGGGGTTGCTGCTAATAAAAAGCTCTTCGGCAATACTATTCAAAAGGCATTTTCTTTTTTAAAAAGATCGTAAAAATCCATCCATATTTCCTGAAGATTTAATGTTTCTTTGTCGGACAGGAAAATTATTTTTCTATAGCTAACATGTAAATAACAAGTTCTTATTTAGTTACTTTTTTTTTTAAGATTAACTTTTTTCAAAGGAATACAGAAAACATACCTCAAAAGATTGTAAAAAAAACACCTTTCAATTTATTTCCGTTCTACTTTCTTGTCAACCCAACTTTTACAAAACCTTTTACAAGAAAACTGTCAAACTAACATATAAATTAATAAAATAGTTATGAAAAACTGCAATATGTAAAAAATTAAAGCAACAAAAATAACATATAAGCTAGTTTTTAAAATATCCCCCACAAGCTTTTTTGCAAGCAGGACATCAGTTTTGCATCGGTTTTACAAGATTGTTGAAGATTTCGTTTAGAACTTTTCTCCAAATGGTATCTAATTCTTGTTTTAGGCTATTTATGGATTATATTTGCACCTTGACTAATTCTTCGTTCATTCAAGGCTAAGTATATTCGATTGGATACAAATCTGATAATTGAACTGGCCAGGGCAATAACTTTACTTTATTTACTTTCATGTATGCTTTTGCTGTACGAGCTGTGTGGGAGCTATATTTTATCAAAATTTGGCACCTGCTCTCTTTCTGGGCAGGCGCCAAATTTTGTTGAAATTGCCACCATTCTTTTTGATTAATCAGCATGTCCGCTGATGGAACCATGTATGTAGTTCTCTAACGTTTCTATATGTATGATGGTTGACTCGACATTTATAAATGTTACACACTCCTGCTCTGCTAAAATTAAAACAGCCTCAAATAACAATATTCCCGCAGTCACTTTACAACCTCGGTATAACAAAGCGATTACAAAACTTTTCCAATTTAAACCTTTTAATAAAATCATTGCTTTTTCTAATAATTAATTCAAAGATATTTTCATTAATAAAAAATATTTGCTTCTACTTTTTCAAAGACAAACTCAATTCTATCCTTAAACAACCTTAATCTTGTGAGCCGACCTCTGGCCCTCAACATAGGTTTTCTAACAGCTGCAAAGATGCCAATTTTTTCCAGTTGTAAAACGTTTCTAACTGTATTTGACAAAATACATTTTTCACGGTTTTCTTTGAGCACGTCGGTGAGTTCAAGATAACTTAACTTCGAATTGGCTCTTACTTGACGAAATATAAGCCTATTTTTACGCTCAGTAGTTTTTTTTTTTGATCCTGCATTACGTTGGATGCCACCTGTTGCGTTAAATGTCTTCAGAGTATATCTGGCGCAATTCTGCTCTCTTTACTTATCTTTTATTTTGTAATATATACTTGGTACGCAAATGTTTTATTTCAGATATATCTTAAATTTTATCTAACGAGTTCTTGTATATTAGTTATTTATATTAAAATTGACTTTTTAATTTTTTTATTTAAATTTAATTATTGTAATGTAAATTTGAATTTTGATAGGTTTATGTATTATTGGTATTTGTACGTACAACAATTATTATGTTGCGCTAGTTGGCAGAAGGGGTAAGTTGACGAATTACGTTTACCTTTCGAGCTTTTTATCAGAAAGTGCCAAAAAATTACATGAAACCTTCCTAATTACATTAACTTCAAAATTTCATCAACCTCAAATTTCATCAACTTCAAGAACCATTTTATCATTCACTTTAGTATTGTTAGGATTTGCGCGTGCGGATGGGAGATATTGGAATTGGTGTGTTTTTATCGACAAAACCGTACCTTTGGGAACATCGCTTCTATTTTACTTTACAAAAAAAATAGTTAGTATAATTACAATAAAAAATAAAATTCCAGTTACAATTGGTTTATTATTTCCAGTCAGTTTCTTTTTCGATGGTTACCGTTTTTCAGGATTTATAGACTGTTTATTAAAAAAAAAGTCTTTTGGGGTAGGCTGGCAAGGTTCTTTTTTAAATTTTTAACAATATTTGAACAGTTCACTTTTTACAAGAACATTGAAAAAAAAAATTTTAGGCTTTTTTTAACAGATAAAAAGTGAATTACTAATTTGGCTTGTTATACGAACTATTATTTGGTACAAGCTAAAAGTAGTATAAACTTTTGGCTTAAAATTGTTGTCAAAAGTAGTAAGGCAGTAAAAATATTCTATAACTTTTGCACTTGATAACCATTTTTATAGTTTGCGCCAATTTCTCCCGTGCTGGAGTTAGGAAGCGAACTGTTTAGGCGGTTCTCGATGACAAGATCTTACGGTATAAGCGAAACAATAATCGTCCAGAATACAAAGAAAAATTGTTGCGCTGCATAATTGATCTGAACAGTAAGCATCTTTAAAGAACTGCTATCATAATTTGAATTATTTGAGATTAGGCAACAGAAATTCATAGCTTACGGCTTTTAATGAACGTTTTCATTAAATTGATCCTTTAATGCTATTAGTTTAAAAACTATAAATTTTGATATTTACACATTTACACATACATTTACACCTACATTTACACCTACATTTACACCTACATTTACACCTACATTTACACCTACATTTACACCTGCATTTACACCTACATTTACACCTACAATTACACCTACATTTACACCTACATTTACACCTACATTTAAAAAAAGTATTGTAGAATATTTGTGCTTAAAGAGTATAGTGAGCTATTTGTTAACAAAATTTTTCTGGAGAAAAAATGTCTCAAAAATCAGATGCTATTTTATTTTGTTACTGTTGTATATGAAAAACAATGAAATGTTGGATATACTGTCGAGAATATAATATTCAAAGCATATATTAGTTTTCATATTTTTGTTTTGATTTTGAAAAAACAATTAGAGAAAAACATTACATTAAAGTATAAAAATTTTACTATAAAAAAAACACAAATCATATATTCTAGATTATTTTAAAAAGTTGCGCAAATACTTATTAAATTATCAAAATATCTAAATTATCAGAGTTAAATCGTAGATCAGAAATTGTAATCATATCTCTTTGACATCTTGGATTGGTGACTAAGGAACACTCCTTTTTTTAATTTGATATCTCTTTCATTCTCAACTTCTAATCAGCGACTTTTTTTTTCTTTCTATATTTTGTCGTTAAAGACCATTTACTATTAAAAAGACATGAATAAAAGGTTTACATGACCTGGGAAAAAAGAAGACTTAATTGTCTTATCACTCGAACAGCGCATTTTTAAAATCAACTAAAAATTTTTAAAGTCAACTAAAAATCGATATCGTCGAAGCATGGGAACAATTTATATTTTTAAAATAAATAGTATTAAAAATAATAAAGTAATTTATACTTCCTATCTATTTTTTAAAATAATATTATTTAAATAATAATGGAGTAAAACAATACAAGAGAAGAGCTGCTTCGACAACGAGACAATCTATTTCCAGACGACAATGATTTAGTCTTAATATATTATCACTGTGTCACAAAATGACTTTTAATTCGAACCTTTTTTCCCGAGGACAACCTTCGGGGGTATGGTATTACGATTATGTAGGAGTACATTCGAATTGGTTTTGAAATCTTTTATCATCGTCCGTGAAAGAAAAATCGAATTGAAACTTTGATTTTTTGACCTATTGACAAGGTTATTAATCAAATAAAATAAAGCATTTTTTACATAAAAATTGTATATTTTTGTCACATAAGTTACTAACAAAGATAAGCATCTTTTTTAAGTAAAAGCTCCTAAACTCTTTATTGATTTTAAAATTCTGGGAAAGGTCTGCAAACAGTTTCATTGTGCTTTTGGAGCAAAATGCAAGTGCAAGCTGTTTAAAATGCCGAATCAAGCAAAAACTAATGATAATAACAGAAAAATTGTCTGTTTTCTCTGTTTGAAAAAAGCTAACAGGCTGAATGACTTTACGATTAAACGCTGTCAAGAAGTTTATGGTCAAGCTATCAACTTTGAAGATCAAAGAGTCCCAATTAATATCTGCAAAAACTGTTGAGTAGGCCTTAGAAAAAGAGACAATGGTGAAGATGTTCAACTTCTCTCACTGCTTGACTACCAAAGCATAAAGATTTATTCTGCAACAAGAGAATCGGCATGTGATTGCGTGATTTTTTATGTGGGAAAAGCCAAGTATGAAAGCCCTCGTTAAAACAACAAACACAACCAGTCAGCCAAAAGAACAGCCAGTTGTTGGGAAACGTTATTCAATATGCTTTTCACTGATTGGAAGAGGGATTCCACATAACTGAACAAAAGGAATGCTTTGACAGAACTTGCTTAAAGTTGCAGCAAAAGACATCAAATACAGTAAAAAAAGTGGCTGCAACTATTTTTGCTAACAAGGTTCCTTCACCCCATGGCACAGTGCGTCTTAGTCAAGGAAAAGGAAGGCATCTTCCAGTTACTCGAGGTGAAAAATATTTTTTTTAGTCATATATGCTCAATATGGTTTTGTTTTAGTGACTCTTTTATTACAACAAGAAAACTTTATAATATGAGAAACTGTGTTGTGTTGATGTAAACTTTTTTTCCAGGGCCATCAAAACAAACAGAACTTTTTCCAGCAGCTACATCCACCTTGATTGGTCAACAACTTCTACAAGTTCAAAACCAGACTGGAACTTCAAGCACTTAACAAAGTAGCTGCCCAGCAAGTAGTTCAAAAAAACTTTGAAAAAATTTGAGTCTCTTGGAAAGCTTCTTTCTGACTTGCTTGCCACCTCAGAAATTTCAGACTCATTCAAACGTCAATTGGTGTACAGCAAAGATGTTGATGGTCTAGAAAACACTTTAGTTTAGATCTCTGTCAAATGAACTTATTAAGATGGGGGGTTCCTGAAAATGTCTCTAGATGTTATTGACTTTGAACCAAATGCTTCTCCCCCTACTAAGAAACCTCTCTTCAAGGACTCAGGAGTGAAGCATCAACTTCCGGCGGCAATCGCAGAAAACCACTCTGAAAATTATGACAATGTAAAGCAGATCATGGACAAATTAAGCCTTGAGAGATTGCCTTTTAAGTTGTCGTGTGATATGAAGTTTGCAAAAATTGTTTGTGGTTTGCAGTCTCACTTAAGTTTTCACCCTTGTATTTGGTGTGACATTGAATCAAAGAATCTTCATCAGAGCGGTGAGCTCCAAACAATTGGCTTAATTCAAACTGATTATACAGGCTTCCAAGTAGCAGGTGCTTGCTTGGAAGCCTGTATAATCAGTATGAATGTTTGAAGCAAACAAAAAAAGCCTGGGGCTTACAGAATGTTGTGCATAAATCAGTTATTTAAAGGAACACTCATCTTGGATTCATTCCACCCATGGAACTTCACTTGCTATTTGGTGTTGTTAACCACCTCTTTAAGAGTCTGTGTCTGCAGTGGAAAAAGGCACCAAAGTGGCCAAAAATGATGAACTTTCAACAACAACCTTTTCACTGAGGGCAATTTTCAGGCAATATGTGCAGAAAGCTTTTACGAAATGTTGACTTGCTTCAACACATTCAACGTTTCATTTGAAACGTTCCTCAATACAACTATAGCATCTTCATCGAAGAATTCAACGATTCCTATCTCAAGCTTCCAAACACGAGTGTCACTCCCAAAGCGCATGCTGTCTTTTTTTCATGTAACAGTGTATTGATTGCCACAACCACTTACTGAGCATCTTTTAAGAGCAGGCAACAGAATCACTCTATCATGACTTCAACCATCAATGGCAACGGTTCAAAAGGCCCAGTAATCATCCGGACTACCTTAAGAATCTTCTTAACTGTTTGATTAAAAGAGCAAGCATTCCTTTTAACTTCTTTGTAGAAAATACTGCATTATAACATAGGTATGTAAGAAATTAACCTTCAACATCAATTTTTAAGAACAATATTAATAAGAGTAATCCTTATTTTTAAGTTGCTCAATCTGTTAAGCTTGGATTTGAGTTTCTTTAATTTTCTGAAGAAATGGAATGCTTTTTTGTTTGTTATTGTTTCAAAGTACACTGCTTATTTATAGAATAAATGTTAAAACAAGTTTCAAATGTAACTCATTTGTTCAGAGCATTTAAATCGAAAATTCAAATCAATTTTTCTTTCACGGGCGATGATGAAAAAACAAAAACAACTCAATGTACTCCTACGTACTTGTACTATCATACGTCTAAAGGTTTTTCACGGAAAAAGAGGTCCGAATTAAAAGTCATTTTGTAACACAGTGGCTATATATCAAAAAGTCATTGCAATCATATTTACAATGTGATTGTATAGATGACTTTTAGATTGATCGGTTAATAAGAAGTCCGTAGTCAATTAAATTGACTATTCAATTTTTTAAAGTCGACTAATTTTGACTTAAAGTCGATTTAGTCGATGTCGATAACAACACTTATTTAGCAGTTTTATGATTTGAAAGTTGTTAAATTTGCTTTAAAAAACCATCAAAATCGATCAAACAGTTTACTAAATATGCCGAAAATCCCATGGGTCTATTTTTATTAACGAATATTTCGGACAATCTTTATTAACAAAAGTTACATAAAAATTAAATTATAGTTAAATTTTTTATAATTTTCTCATTTATTATTAAAAAGCTAAACGCAATACTATTACAATTTTGGCAAACGCGACACATTCTACAATTTTGGAAATGAAAAAACAACCAAATTTTATTTTATTAAATTTTTTTTGTGGTATTTGGTGCATTGGATAAAAGAGTATTATTTATTAGCTTCAATATTTGTCAACATCGCTGTTCTATTTCATATCAACTTTCGGCCACCATTTCAATTTGTATAATCCACTCAAACATCATTTAATTAAAAAGCTAAGAAAACATAATAAAAACATTAAAAACACAAAACCATGATAAATCATATAATAAATAATGCAGCAAAAATTACCTGTAAGGGTAGCCATGGTATTTTCCTCGAAACACAGATAAAATTAAACTGAAAAACAAGACGATGATAGCAAGTCCTATTATAGTAAACATCTTTCGTTTTTTGGGATCATTTTGCGACATAGCATTATCATTGAGTAATATAAAACCAGTGCTAATGCAACCATCTAAAATCTCAGTTAAGTTTTCAAACAGTATATAGTACACAAATTGTAAAAATTCTCTCTCTCTCTCTCTATATATATATATATATTAGTGGAAATACACTTATCAAATTTTTTTCATTTTACACAATGTTGAATCAGTAAAGGCTCATCAGAAACGAAATTTTTTTGAGGGCGTCTTAGCAAATACTTTAAGGGGAACAAAAACGTTTTGTCAATCATAAGCAATCCTTTATAAATAAAAAGTATATAGAAGACACCATGCTGTCAAAATACATATGAGAATTGAGGGATAAAAAAAATTGATAACTTTATATTGAATTGGTCCATCATTAAAACAGCACTTGCATATAATATTCCAAAAAAAATGCATATTATGTCTAAAATTTGAAATAATTGCACATGCGAACCAAAAATGTTTATTAAGTAAAAAATAGGAATTTATTTCTAAACGCAGGAACGAAAAATAACAATAATAAAATTCCTTTAAAATTTATATAATAAATTTTATAACTCCTTTAATATTATATAATATTATAAAAAAGTAAACAACTCTTACGAATTCTTTCTATAATAGTGTCAATGTATTCCACAAATGTATGTAATATTACAATAGTTAAGATATTTATGACTTCCTGTCAATTCATTTTTGGTGTAAATTAAAGTTTAATAATTTGATTATTTATTTCTGATGAGACTTCATAGATGAAATACTGTGTAAAATGAAAAAAAATTTGATAAATGATTTTCTACTAAATATTGCTCTTTTATTTTAAGAGTATTCTCTTTTTTGTGGAACACATTTAAAATTAATTGTGTGTGTGAATATGTATATATATATATATATATATATATATATATATATATATATATATATATATATATATATATATATATATATATATATATATATATATATATATATATATATATATATATATGCATGTATGTATGTATATATATACTACTGTGATCAAAAAGTAAGGAGAATTTTTTTATAAAATGAAAAATCTTTATTTATTCTTCCAAATCTGTATCGTCCCCCTCAAAATAATCCCCCCCGGCCCCAATGCACTTTTGCCAACGTTTTTTCCAGTCTTCGAAGCATGCCGAAAAGTCCTCGGTAGGGATAGCCTTCAATGCGCGTGCCGATTCACGTTGGATCTCTTCAATGGACTCAAAACGATTTCCCCGGAGTGGTCTCTTGAGCTTTGGGAACAGCCAGAAGTCACACGGTGCTAAGTCGGGCGAATACGGTGGTTGTGGAGCAACATGGGTAGAGTTTTTGGCGAAAAACTCACGAAGAACCAGTGCTGTGTGCGAAGGCGCATTATCGTGGTGCAAAATCCAAGAGTTATTGGCCCATAATTCCGGTCTCGTTTTGCGAATAGCTTCACGCATAACGCTTAAATAATATTCCTTGTTGACAGTTTGGCCAGTTGGAAGGAATTCGTAGTGCACGACACCACAATAATCAAAGAAAACAGTCAACATGACCTTGATTTTTGAGCGACTTTGACGTGGTTGCTTCCGTCTCGGCTCGCCTTTTTCACGGTATTCACTTGATTGGTCGGTTGTTTCAGGGTCGTATGCGTAGACCCAAGTCTCATCGCCAGTAATCATTTGTTTGTAGACGTCTTGATAGTCAGAAAGCATTGCTTCACACGTTTTAACGCGACGCTTTTTTTCAAAGAAATTGAGAAATTTCGGCACCAAACGTGATTTGAGTCTTCTGAGGCCCAAATGATCCTTCAAAATCGCTTGCACCGACCCAAATGATATTCCAACCATGTCAACAAGGTCTCGAATGGTTAACCGACGATTTGCAAGCACCAATTCTTTGATTTTGTTGATGTGGCAATCATCAATCGAATTCGATGGTCGTCCGGAGCGTTCCAAGTCATCAACACGTTCTCGGCCTTCTTTGAAGTCTTTGTACCACTTGTAAACATTTTTTTGAGACATAGTCTCTTCACCGAAGGCCTTTTGCAACATTCGATACGTTTCAGCAGCAGAAATATCATTCCGCAAACAAGATTTAATAGCACTTCTTTGCTCAACAAAATTAGACATCGTGAAAATCGCCGAATGCACTTTTGGTACTTCAGAAACAAGCGTAAACAAAAAAAAAATAATTATGAGTTTGACATGTAATTTGGCGCAAATGTTAATGACATTCCTACCAACTTAAAAATAAAAAAGATTGGACGATTCGAATAAGGCCGGAAGTTTAAATTAAAAATTCACCTTACTTTTTGATCACAGTAGTATATATATATATGCATGTATGTATGTATATATATATATGCATGTATGTATGTATGTATATATATATATATGCATGTATGTATATATATATATATATATATATATGCATGTATGTATGTATATATATATATATATATATATATATATGCATGTATGTATATATCTATATATGCATGTATGTATATATGTACATATATACATATATATATATATATATATATATATATATATATATATATATATATATATATATATATATATATATATATATATATATATATATATAAACACATTTAAAATTTGAAAGCAAAAGATACACAAAACAAACACTATGTAAGTTTCAGCAATAAGCTGACCGTCACTACTACCATGAATATAAGCCTAAAATAGGAAGAAAAAAACAACATTAAGGTTGAAAAACAAATACTTAAATAAAATATAACTATTCTTATGCTTAATAGCATCTATTTT
The DNA here is from genome assembly GCF_038396675.1 of Hydra vulgaris. Lineage (NCBI taxonomy): Eukaryota > Metazoa > Cnidaria > Hydrozoa > Anthoathecata > Hydridae > Hydra > Hydra vulgaris. The sequence continues at coordinate 6,164,740 of NC_088931.1, forward strand.
ATTTGAGTTGGCCATCTAGTTATGCACCCTTAAACTATGAAAGGTTAACTAGATAAGGTTCTTATGAAACTATAAATACTTAACAAAATAAACCCTGTTTGAGTTACTGAAAAAGTAACATACAATTTCACCAGTCTGTGGGTTTCTATGCGCGTAGGGTGGTCCTCGAATATGATTCCACATTTGACCAGATATCATTATAAAAACAATTATCTAAAAAGGGATGACCAGATATCATAATAAAAACAATTATTTAAAAATCTTAATATATAGCAAACTAGCATTACCAAATATTAAAAAAAAAACCATAAAAACTTTACTTAAAAGCACTTTTTTATTTATCTTGCAAACTCTAATAAAAATCATAAATAAAGTAAAAGACATGTTGTCATTCATAACAAAACATCAAGAATTTTGCAATAATGATTGATTAAAAATAAAAAAAGATGAGATTTATTTGAGTTAAAATTCACTAGTTAATCCAAACCCAAAAAAATTATGTTCAAGATTAGCTGCCTGTTATAAGCAATCAAATATTGATGATAAAGAAGTATGTAACATGAGCAAATAAAGCTACTTAAGTAGTAATATTTTCAGGAAAACAATTTTTGTCTTGCAGGTTACCTGAAGTTTTTGTAGCAAACTTGTAGTTTTTGCAGTACACCTCTAGTTACTAGAAATGAAGAAATTTAATACAACTATTAAAGATTCAATTTTCACAGATACATGCATGAAAAAATATTTTCACAAATACATGTGAAAAAATATTTTTCACAAATACATGCAAGGAAAAATATTTTCTCCAGATGTGTGGAAAAATAATTTACCTAAAAACTTATGGAAAAAACTTTGGAAAAAACTTATGGAAAAGACCAGCAACCCAAGGTCTGATTTTAACTATAAAAATTTTTTATAGCTTATATTCAGATGAAATTTAACTATAAAAAGGTTTTATAGTTAAATTTCTGATGATCAGAAAGTTGTTGCATTAATGGCAAAAAATGGCTGGGTAAAAACTTAAAAACTCTTTAGCAACTGAAGCAGGAGTAAATTTGAGATTTAACAATGGATTAAACTGTTTCTTTGAGATGAAAGGAAGAATGTGGCCATTAGATTTAAGAAATGAGTCGAAGAATGAAAAAAAACCTTAGCAAATAGTACAGCTTTATTCTTGAGAGTGGTAATAAGAGCATGAAGTGGAATATTAGACTTGCTATTAATGTTGTTAAAAAAGAAATTCTTGATACTCTTGTCTCTTTAGATTTTTTTTTTAAATAAGCATAACACTTATAAACACTTAGGCTTAGATTTAGAGTTTTTCCTAATATCTTTTAAGCATATGTATGAAAACACTTGAGCCTGTTTCAAAAACTTCATAAGCTTATAAAAAAATAACATGTAATTTGGAAATGGGCAAGAGCGTCAGGCAGTGCAAATATTGCATTAAAATGATGCTATTTCAAATAGCATCATTTTAACGCAATATTTAAAAAAACTTTTTGAGCTATAGTATGGCGTAAAAAACTTAGATCAACTAAATGTATTTTTTTAGAACATTTCTCTTTAGAAATATATTTAACAGTCTTTTTATTTCCAGAAGAAAACTTTGAAAAAAAAAAAATCGTTTTTTGAAATATTTTCTGAAATCAAAATACTTATTTTAAATATCAATGTATGAAATACTTTTTACCACTTCTTGTTACCCCAAAACAATTTTTGAACTTACTTTTTATCAGTTGTTGTTATCCAAGAACATTTTTTGAAATTTTTATCACAATTGTTGTTGAAGAACATTTTTTGAAATACTTTTTATCACTATTGTTGTTGAAGAACATTTTTTTTTAAGCAATAAAAAAAAATTTCAAACAAGCAGTTAATAATCCAAATGTTCTTGCAAATACTGTTTCAAGTTTTATGGTTATTACTTTGTTTGGTAGACCCAAATTTTTATGTAAAATGCTTCCTGTGCGAGACATTGATTCAATTTTTTTTTGAACAGTTAGTACTTTAAAATGTTATTTAGACTTAAAAGATGTTGAGGATACTATTTCTTTTCTTTCAATAATAAGGGACAGAAAAACATAAAAATATAAAAGTTGAAGGAAAAGGAAAAGGATTCCATCATCAAATCCATCAGATTTAAAATAATTTTATAAAGTACAGTGAAAACAGGAAAAGGATTCCATCAGATTTAAAATAATTTTATAAAGTACAGTGAAAACAGGAAAAGGATTCCATCAGATTTAAAATAATTTTATAAAGTACAGTGAAAACAGGAAAAGGATTCCATCAAATTTAAAATAATTTTATAAAGTACAGTTAAAACAGGAAAAGGATTCCATCAGATTTAAAATAATTTTATAAAGTACAGTGATAAGAGAAATTTGTTAAAAAAGAAAATTGATATGCTTTAGTTCGATTAAAGTTATTTACCCATTAAACCTTAACACTTTAGCACACTTTTTCCTAACCATAACACCCCTAAATATCTGTATGTAACCCTAACACACTATTTTAACTAAGTATTTTAACTTAACACTATTTGTATTAAGACATAAGTTGTAGGGAAAGATTTGGAATATCTAAGGAAGATCACAAAGTTCAATTTTAAGAACAATTATATAATCTTAAATTTTTTTACTTTATTATTTTTGAAGTTGAAAAATGTCATTCAAAATTATTTGCAGACTAAAGTGAACAGATATCAAATCATCACTTATATGTTAAACTAAAATATTTGCACAAATTTATTTTATTTTGTTAAAAATTGAATAATAATCTACTAAAATACTTTGAAATTCAATAAAATTAAACTTGAGCTATCAATTTTTACCAATATATAAAAATTATCACCCTTTAAAAAACTAGCTATCAATAACAAAATACCAAATTCATTTAGCTCTGTTCAATAATATATAAGTATACTATATACAACTATGCATACCTATCAATTAAAAATATATATTGCTTAAACAGAAGATTACAGTAATAAAATTAAAACAAAAAAATAAAATTAAAACTAACCAAAGCAAATATTGCCCAATAATCTCTGTTGTAGAACACCTCTAAACTTTTTCTCTTTACATACAAAAGTGCACCAATCAATGCTAACAATACACCAATTGTCATTGCCATTACATAGTTTGGTGGTCGCATTATATGAATCTTTTTTTTAAAAAAAAATTACTTTTAAAAACTGTTGAAATGTAAACATTAAAAAACAATTTTTAAAACAAAAATACATACTGATACATCTGTTCTGTCTAACACCCATTTTGCTAATTGTTCTGCAGCAAATCCTTGTCTGTAATAACAAAACAAAGAAAAAAAAGTTTGGTTGGCTAGAAAATTTTTGATAATTATTATAAATAAAAAAATCACTTGATATAAATTGCAATTGGTTTATATCATTTACAACAAAGGTCAATTTGCAAATTATTTGGAAATTTTGAAGAACAATATGTATAATTGGATTGAATTAGAAAGTTTGATATTTTCATACACAACCATCAGGCAAAATTGTCAAGACATGGCTCCAAAAAATTTTTTTTTTAACCATGTCTTAAAAATGAAAGGAGAGATACAGTAAAAGGATGTGACTTTGCTAAATGACAAGTCAAACAAGATGAGTTTTGGTTGATGGAGATAATAACAATATATGAATAATCTTAAAAGATAAACCATATGAAGCAAGATTATGGAGAAGATTAGTATGCTAAACTTTATTCAAAGTTTTTAATAAGTCAGGAGCCTAAGCCCTTGCCCTCGGCTTCATCTAATGCACAATAGAATGTCAGTTACAGCAGTTAGCAAGCCAGTCATAGAACCAAAAGATAGAAATCTGTATTGATTTTCAGAGAATTAATTCACTGAAGATAAAATGTTAAAATTTTGATGATTAAAGACCATACTAATAATAGAGAGAAGACTGATCGGAGCTCACTGGCGTAATCAAACCTAACTGTCAGATTTAAGGAAAGCATTTTTGTCATATAACAACGAATGAATACTGTCTCTTGATACCTCACTACTGCAAAGAATAGAGGCTGTTCTAAAAGTTTAAGAAGCTCATACAAAGTACTAAAACATCTTTTATACTGTCACTTCTTTATTTTTTTATGTTTATGCATGTTTTTTTTATTGTTTATTATCGTTTTTTTAATTAGGAGTCAAGGAAAGTTAAAAGTAAAGTTTTTAAAAAATAAGAAAATTCTAATACCTGAACAAATGTATTTAACGTATTCACTTTAAAAAAAGAACAGTAAAGTTCATAAAAATTGATTAAAAATGATTTTTATTTTTACAGTAAAAATTTAAACAGTTCATTCAAAACTTAAAATAGGATTAATATTACCCTGGAAAATTAAAACTCCACAAACAAAAAATTGTATAAAAGCTTCAACTGTTCTCCTAATTTATTGATTGAAAATCACTAAATAAAGTATTAATGTTAAGGTTTATGGTTGCTACTAAGTATTTTTAAATTGTGCCTGAACTATTTTTACAGCCCTTCAACTTTATTACTGATTAAGTAAGGAAAACTTTATAGTTCCAATTAAGGAAACTTTGGATATAGTCAAAACATAGAAAATAAGACAGTTTACTAGAAAAATGAAAAATATAGCCATAATTCTTTTTTTTTCCAAAAATAAATGCAAGTGTTCCAATTAAGGCGTTGCTCTAATTAAGGCAACTCTCCCTTACTTCATTGAATACTGTTTTAAAAAAAATTAACAACTTTATGAAAATACTGCTTAAAAACATTTAAAAATATTATCAAACAAAATTTTTTTAGCGTAACCCATTAAGCATAGCATAGAGTAAAATCGCTCTTTGCATATGTAAAAATACTCTTTGCTTTATAACAAGGTCTGATATATATATATATATATATATATATATATATATATATATATATATATATATATATATATATATATATATATATATATATATATATATATCAGACCTTGTTATAAAGCAAAGAGTATTTATATATATATATATATATATATATATATATATATATATATATATATATCAGACCTTGTTATAAAGCAAAGAGTATTTTTATATGTGTTTAAAACATATATGTGTTTAGAGGAGTCTAGAAGAAAATATTTTTAACTCCTCTAAAAGCGTTAATGAAGATGCCCTTAAAAAAAGTGGCTTTCAAAATTTCGAGCTAAAATTTGAAAAGAAAGTTGCAAAAAAGCGTAATAGAAATAGAAACACAATTTCTGTTCAACCCCCCCCCCCTACAGTAAAAATGTTTCAACAAATATAGGTAAAATTTTTCTAAAATTAGTAGACAAACATTTTCCTTCCTCTAATAAATTACATAAGATTTTTAACAGAAATACCATTAAAGTAAGTTATAGTTGTACAAAAAATTTAGAAAGAATTATAAAAGGCCACAACTACGCGTTAATTAATAAAAATGAACATATAAAAGAAAAAAACACTGATTATTGTAATTGTAAACAAAAATAGATTGCCCTCTAAATGGAAAATGCCTTTCGAAAAATGTAATTTACAAGTGCATTGTTTCCTCACAAAATAACCCTGATAAACAATATTTTGGCTGAACCGAGAAAAAACGTTATGCCAACCACAAACAATCGTTTAAACACAAAAAATATTCAAAAGAGACTATGCTGTAAAAATATATTTGGGATTTAAAAGAAAAAAATTAAAACTTTAATTTACAATGGTCTATTCTAAAATCTGCCCCTGCCTATAATAACATTTCCAAAAAATGTATGCTATGTTAGCAAGAAAAATTAATAAAAAATCTAAATTAATTTCTAAATGTAGGCACGAAAACAAATACCTCTTAAAAAATTACAAAAACAAATAACCAAATTAAATTATCCCCATTCTAAAGAAATTTATTTAATAATTACTTTCTGTAATTTCCCGTTAACCAAAAAAATATAGTAGTTAAAAATATTTTTATTTTTAGTTATAATAATTTATAACTTCCTGTAAAATATTTTTTTCTATAAATTGAATTTTTTTTTTGAGATTTAGTAACTCTTCCTGATGATCCAGTAATGGTGAAACTTAAAGTTGAAGAAAAAGTTAGATAAATGTTTTTTACTAATTTATAAATATATTTTTCTAATATATATATATATATATAAATATATATATATATATATATATATATATATATATATATATATATATATATATATTTATATATATATACACATATATGTATACATATATGTATATATATATATATATATATATATATATATATATATGTATATATATATATATATATATATATATATATATATATATATATATATATATATATATATATATACATACAGGGGTGTGGTGGTTCTAAAAAGCCCATGCGGGATTTTTATTAAAAGGCCTATATATGCAGGATTTTACCATATATGCTTTATGTAAAGACCCATACGAAAAAAAATAAAATAAAATTCGTAAGCAAATACGATTAGTATTTTATTGTTCAAAGAACACAGCCTAACACAAAATTAAAAATCAAAGATTTTGATTTTTTTTATTACTATATAATGATATTTTATTTTACAATAATATAAATTTTTTTAAATTATATATAATTTTTTTTCTAAAATAAATATTGATAATATTGAAAATTAATAAATTCTTTTTATTTTATGAGAAAGTTCTTTTTAGTTTATGCTTTTGTTTAATTTGGTGTTTTAACTTTTTTTAACATTTTAGGATAAACTTGCAACAGCTAAAATGCCGCTCTAAAAATGGTGCCGTTGTTATTGACATAGTTTAAACATAAAAGTTTTTATAATGTAGTTTCATTTAGCAGTTCATCATCCTTTTTTAAATCTGTCTGAGGACAGGATATTAGGGAGTGATTTCTTTATTTACATACAATAATATAAACTGTATAAAAATAAAAAACTTTATTTATTATTAAAGAAGTTTATATCAGTTTCGAAAGGTTCCAAAAATGCAAAACATGAGTTCGATCCTTGTTTATATAAAACTTAGTTTAAAATTTAACACCAAAATATTTTTCTTAAATGAATTAAAATGCAATACAATTACTATATAGTAATTGTATTGCGATTTAATTCATTTAAGAACAATGTTTTGGGGTTAAATTTTAAATTAAGTTAATTTAAGTCCAACAATAATAATAGCTATTATTATTGTTGCGGACTTTCTCAAATTTATTTTGTCAACATTACGATCATTAAAAATCGTTTATGGGTTCATTATTTTTCTCATGGAAAAAATATCATAATACGTTTTAAAACATCTACTTTGTTTTCAGAGCAATATTATTATTATGCAAAATACTAATATAATTGCGCTCAAAGTTGAAATCAAGTTTGAAATCAAGTGATTAATAAAATTCAATTTGTGCTAACATAAATATTTTAAATGATTCTGGAATTTCTTTAAAATGTAGAAAAAATTAAAATTTGCCAAAAGACCCATATTTAGATGAAAAAGTGAAAAGCCCAGGCGGGAATCCCGCTTAGCCTCTGGGTGGTCCTTATTTTCGAAAGTTCATATTTTTTCAAAATTATTTGTAATTTTGTTCAGTTACACCAAAACATTAAAAATACGAAATTTCAGCTCAATCCGATAATATTAACATGTCCCGCATTGGCCTTAAAGTTTCATGCATCTGACTGTCTAACATGCTATGACGATGCTATGCGCAACTAACCACCAAGTGCATTCTGAATTCGCTACAAGCGCAACTACAAGTCTCTATAAGTCAATTTTGTTTTTACATATTATTTGTTCAATGTTACATTCGTTTTAGTTTCGTACATGAAGTGCATAAGAAAAGACGTGCTATATAAGTAATTGATAAAAGTGCTAAAATGTCCACTTTTCGGAAAAATATTTATCTAGTTGGAGTGATGAAAAATCAAATCTGTGGTAGTAAATTACCATGTAAACGAGATGTTTTGAGTGTACTTTTTTATAACGTAAGAGTGGTAAATTTAAATCTTAATGACAGCAGTGCTTTAGTTATTGATGAAGTGGTCGTTTTTTATAAAAAAGCAAGAATCCCAGTTCAAAACTGTTCAAACTGTATTTCGAAATTAAAATCTTTGAACGATAATGTCAGAAATTTAGAAAAATCTAAAAATAGAGATACTGAATGGCAGAGAGAAAAAGAAAATGATTTTAAAGAAGATTTAGACAACCTTTTCGATATTGCCACCTTAAATGCGTTAAATGAGATTAAAATTGCCAAAGATAGAGAATTTTTAATTAAGCAAAGGGAGAGAGATAGAGTAGGTTGTATGTTGGGAGTAGATATCAAACTATTACATAAGGAAAAGCGGAAAGAAGAACGCACAGCTGCAGAGTTGAAAAGAAAAGAAGATTTGTTGGAAAATTCTAGTTGTTCGATTGCATATTTTGAAATGGAAGATAATGAAAACGAAGATTGACAGAAAAAAGTGATAAATCAAGACAACAGTGAAGATGACACATTTAATATCGGAATCTGAACAGGGTCCATCTTCAAACAAGAGAGGACGAAAGACGTTAATGACACCTCGCCTGGCCGCTGCCTTGGACAAATGTAAAGTGAGTGACAGGGATGCAATGCATATTATTTTTGTCGCACTAGAAGCTCTTAATATAGATATCACCGAGTTTGTTCTCAATAGATCGTCTATCAAAAGAAATAGAGAGATTTTGCGGAAAATAAAATATTCATCAATAAAATCGGTAGGAAATGATGCAAATTTTATGGAAGCCCATTGGGATTCCAAATTATTGCCTAATATCACAAAAAATGAGAAAATTGATCGGCTTCCTGTGATCGCGGTTGGTTTAGATTTTGAACAATTATTAGGAGTACCTGGAATTGCAGCGTCAGGAGGATCGGAAGTTTGCTCTGCTGTGTTCCATATCACTGATGAATGGAATTTAACCGAAAAAATTCAAGCCTTTTGTTTTGATACTACAGCATCAAACACTGGACGTATAAAAGGAGCTGCAGTTTTGCTTCAACAAAGGTTAGGGCGAGATATTTTATGGCTTCCATGCTGACACCATATATTTGAGGTCGTTTTGGCTGGTGTATTCATGAGGACAAAAGCAATTGTAGTATCCGGCCCTGAAATTGCTCAATTCAAAGCACTAAAAGAAAACGATAGAATTGAGAGAGTTGAAAAAATTAGAATGGCTCAAAAAATTTTGGAATGTGCAAGTAAAAACATAGAGACAATGAATGAAAAAGAAGAAGAATATGAAGAGACAGAAGTCATTGAGAAAAAACTATCGTTGCAAATCCGAGATGTCCAAAATTTTGTTCATAAAGATCTACCAACTGAATTATTGTCCGCCAATTCACTTCAGTTATTTAAACGATTCGGTATTTGTGTTGAATTTCTTCAGGACAATCCGTTGAATTGGGAAAACAGAGAGGATTATCGCACAGGAAAAAATATCATTTCAACCTTAAAATGTACAAATGATATTGCAGAAAGAGGAGTGAAGTTGATTGAGGATTACAATGAAAAAATGACGAAAAATGAGCATCAAAAATAATTTTTGATACAGATATGTATAAACAAATTTAATTTTTTGTTATTTTTTTCTTGAACACATTCTACAGGCTAGGTTTAGAAAACACATTCAATATGATTTTTATTTTATTCAGGTTGTTCAGGAGTACCTGAGAGAGTTCCCAGTTACCACAAAAGAAGGCTTACTTTAATCCAAAATATGTATCTGAAGTGGATGTATCATTTCAATAAATAAAAAATATAGTATTAGGATAAACTATATCTTTATTTTATGTTTTCATTTTAATTAGTATGTTTTTATACTAAAATTTAAAAAAAAAGTACGTAATTTTATGTTTACAGTCCAGCGTACATTGTCGTTCTTATAGGTAACTGCCTTACATTGAATCTCACAACTTCAGCGTCGATGCGGCATGTGTTAATATTAACCGATTGAGCTGAAATTTGGTATATTTTCATGTCTTATATAAAGGTACATTCTGGCAAATAATTTCAAAACAATTCGAAAAAAAAAATCCTTATAAATAAGGACCACCCTAATATAAATATATACACATACATACATATGTATATATATGTAAATATATGTATATATACACTCCCGATTATTAGTTTGGACATACCTACCGCAACTACAGATATTAAGAGAAAAATGTGTCAGAATAATTTTGATTTGTGACTTTAATAAAACAAATCAATAATTTTATGTTCTTTTATTAGTTTTAAAGAAAAAAAAAAATAGTATTAAAAATTATAACTAAAATAAAATGTTTTTAAATCATCTTTTCGTCAAAATGGCCACCATTAGCTTTGACTATCACTTGGCAGATATGTGGCATGTGACCAATCAATTTTTTTTAAATATTCCTCATCAATATTTTTTCAAATGTTTTAAATTGCCTCCCAAAGATCTTTTTTACCCCTTGGTGGAGTTTTTCGGACTTCTCAATCTAAATGATCCTACAATAACTCAATTGGGTTATAATCAGGACTCTGTGGTGGCCAAGTCATGACCTTCAACAATCATTCGTCTTGTTTTTCATTCAAATATTGCTTAAGCACTTTAGCAGTGTGTTTAGGATCGTTATCTTGTTGGATCATGAATCGTTCGCCAATTAAATTGGTTCCACAGACTAAAACATGTTCTTTCAAAATCTTTAAATAGACTTCTTTTGTCATTTTTCTGTCAATTTTGACGATTGATCCCACTTGGCCACCACCAAAACAACCCCAAACCATTAAATTCCAACCTCCATGCTTAATTGTTTGCATAGTACATTGCTCCAGCATTCTTTCTCCTACCCAATGACGAACAAATGACTGGCGTTTAGTCCTAAAAATCTCAAACTTTGATTCATCTCACCAAAGTACTCTATTCCACTCTTCTACTGTCCAATTCTTGTGTTCTTTGACTCAGACTAATCTTTTTTGTTTGTGGATGGTTGTAAGACGTGGTTTTTTAAGAGCCATACAACCTCTAAGCCCTACTTCAAGAAGTCCCCTTTTTACCGTCGTTGTACTTATTTTTGTGGTATGATGTTCATTAAAATCAGCTGCTAAATCTGGCGCTGTGCGTCTACGATTTCATAAAGAATTAATTACTATGTACTTATCCTCTTTTTTTGTAGTAGAACAAGGTCTCCCTACTCTTTTACGATCGCAGTAAGACCCCGTTTCTACTTTTCTTTTAATTTTTATGGACACAACTCTCTGAAATGCTGAGGCGTCGACCAATTTCTTGATTAGAAAAGCCTAAATTATGAAGGGTCCAAATTTCTATACATTTCTCAAAATTTATCTGCCCTCTTTTTGCCATTTTAAATAAGGAATCTTATAAGAATACTAAAATAAAATAATTAATTTGAAAAAATGAGAAATAAAGTATAAAATATTTTCTTACCGAAAATTGATAGTTCAAAATCAATCAAATCATTAACTTTCAAAAACTATAGATTTATTAACTTTTTAAAACAGAAAAAAAAATCTTATAACACACTCAGCTTAAAAGTTTACCTAATAATGAGAAGAGACAAAATAAAAAGTAATCTTATTTAAAAATTTATTTATTTTACGGTACAAGTGGATATCGCTTAAAAAAATGTTTCCTGTTTATTTTATTTTGTAAATAATAACAAATTTAATAATGTAAGAATATTTTTCTTTTAAATATATCTCTCTAAACTATGATCTCACAGTACTTTATGAGACCAATGTAGACACTATTAATTAATTTTATTTATGAGTTAAAATGCGTTTTGTTTATTTTTGTAAGGTGCGTCCAAACTTATGGACGGTAGTGTGTGTGTGTATATACATACATATATATATATATATATATATATATATATATATATATATATATATATGCATATATATATATATACAAAAATATGTATATATATATATAAATATATGTATATATATATAATATATATATATATACATACATACATACATACATACATACATACATACATACATACATACATCAGTGGTGTACACTGGATTTTTAGATGTTTGAGTTTTGACACTAACAGGCATTGTGCAAACTTCAAACTTTTGTATGTTTATGCTTATATCAAAAAAGAATATTTTGCAAAGAATTGGGGTGATTGGAGCTTGGGAACAAAAGACCCTTAATTTTTGGGCCCACCCAGCCCTTATCATAGGAGCAACAAGTTTATAAAATATTTTCTTTACTATTTTTATCTAAATTTATAATCATCAACAAATTTCAAATTTCATGCAATAATCTCTTATTTTTTAAAAACTATCACCATATAAAGTTTTAAACCCCTCAATTTGAGGGGGCTGTAAACATTGCAGGGTCATAAAAACTGAACACTAAGAGATTATTGCATGAAACTTGAAATTTGTCAATGAATATGAATTCAGATAAAAACAGTAAAGAAAATATTTTATAAACTCATTGCTCCCTTGTTAAGGGCTGTATATATATATATGTATATATATATATATATATATATATATATATATATATATATATATATATATATATATATATATATATATATATATATATATATATATATATATATATATATATATATATATATGTATATATATATATATATAGATCTATAGTTTGTTGGCTTTGGGAAGAGCGGAAGGAAAAAATGATTCTTACGCCAACACATACGTCACTTTTAATTACTTTTGATTTTCGTCCAACATTTTCGTGTTGGACGAAAGTCAAAACCATTAATTTAATTACAAATTAATTGTTATATAAAAAAACCACAAAAACGCAAATTTAATTGACCAGAATGTTTTTAAAAACATTCTAAATGTTTTTAAAACATTTTGAATGTTTTTAACAATATAAACAATGTTTTTATTTTTAATTTTTTTAATAAAATGTTTTTATTTTTATTTTTTTTACTGTAAATCATGCGCGGAGTGTTGCTACATTGACTATCTTATAGCCTGACTCGCAAGGGAGTGCTGCTACACCGACTGACAAATAGCCTGACTCGCAAGGGAGTGCTGCTACATCGACTGACAAATAGCCTGACTTGCAAGGGAGTGCTGCTACATCGACTGACAAATAGCCTGACCTGCAAGGGAGTGCTGCTACATCGACTGAGGGTTTGGTTGGGGCAGGCAGTCTATCATTATTAAAAAAAAAAAATTCCAGTCTTGAATTTTAATTTTTAATTTTTTTCACCAAAATATGGAAAAAAATTTCGGTCAACATCTAAGGGTTCTATATATATATATATATATATATATATATATAAAAATATATATATATATATATGTATATATATTTATATATATATATAAATATATATATATATATATATATATATATATATATATATATATATATATATATATATATATGTATATATATATATATATATATATATATATATATATATATATATACATATTTTGTTGACAAAAAGTAAAAATTAAAATGCAAGACCGGAATTATTTTTTTTTATTAATTGATAGACTGCCTGCCCCAACCAAACCCTCAGTCGATGTAGCAGCACTCCCTTGCAGGTCAGGCTATTTGTCAGTCGATGTAGCAGCACTCCCTTGCAAGTCAGGCTATTTGTCAGTCGATGTAGCAGCACTCCCTTGCGAGTCAGGCTTTTTGTCAGTCGATGTAGCAGCACTCCCTTGCGAGTCAGGCTATAAGATAGTCGATGTAGCAACACTCCGCGCATGATTTACAGTAAAAAAAAATAAAAATAAAAACATTTTATTAAAAAAATTAAAAATAAAAACATTTTATTAAAAAAAATAAAAATAAAAACATTGTTTATATTGTTAAAAACATTCAGAATGTTTTTAAAACATTCTGGTCAATTAAATGTGCGTTTTTATGGTTTTTTAAAAAACGATTTATTTGTAATTAAATTAATGGTTTTTACTTTCGTCCAACATGCAAATGTTGGACGAAAGTCAAAAATAATTAAAAGAGACGTGTGTGTTGGCGTAAGAATCACTTTTTTCCTTCCACTCTTCCCAAAGACAACAAACTATAGATCTATATATATATACATACATACACAACCTGAATGTGCTTGAGGTCGGTAAAAATTTGCCGACCTTATTTCTATGTTTTATAGTAAGACCTTTGTACCAAACAATTTTTGGCGACCTGATGCGACCTGATTTTCCTAATTTCAAGGGTTGATATATATATTTAAAATACATTAAAAAAATAATAACATCAACCTGCCCATATCATATGTATCAACTTTTTTTTGAGGTCCTCTTGCAGGAAAATGCATTATTACAGGAGCTGAGTTCAATTTTAGCTGTAAAATAAACAAAACATTTTAAATTCCAAACTTACAAAAACTTCAGTACAAATCAAATTGAAACATTGACTTACTGCTTGGAAAACATCAGAGCCCTCATCAAAGTCAACCATAGCAAAAAATAATTTGTTACTAGTAAAACCATTTGAATACCGCCAAGAGCTTGCAAGAATCTGATATTCACTATTTACCTCTCTAAAAAATGATGTAAAAAATAAAATTTATCATTTAATAAAAATACATATAAATTATATTTATCGATAATCTATATTGGAACATACTTAAAACAAAAATGTAGCTAGACATCTTGAAAAAGTTTTTTTATATTTATTGAATAATTTAGTAATCGATTAAATAAATAAATAATAATATAAAAATGTTATACAATATATTGCCATTTTATAAAAATAATTGATTGTAATTCTATATATTATTATAAAAGTTCATTAATTTTTCTTCTTCTTTGTGAATAAAAATGTCAAATTGTGAATTTGAAAATTTTGACAATCACACAATAACAAATAGTAGAGCAACAAATCATTTTAAAAGAATTTTGTAATTAAACCTTGAATAAATGAGTTGGGTACTTGTAAATCTAAAAAATTGGATACTTGTAAAGTTAAAACAATAGTTTTTCACAGGTTAACCCAGCCAACAAGCCAACATGGGCCCCATCTAATTTTTACCTGGGCTACGTGGGCTGATCTGGGCCAGGGTTAGCAATATAGATTCAACATGGGTCTTATGTGGGACGCGCATCAAACCGGCCACTGCAAAGCGGCCGGCCTATCTATAATATGATTGGCCATGAAATATTTTTTATTGAGCCGTAATTAGGCAAGTAACTTCTATAGTGAATTTTTTCCTAAATTTGTCTTAATTTCTTGTATTTGATTTGAAATAAATTACTGTAGAGATGTCTAATAAAGTGTATAGCGAGCGTCAATGACGTCACATCCGTTCTAGGGTAGATGAGCATTTTCGCATTGCAGCTGAGAAATCTTTTGATGTTGCTCTAGCTGAGGGCGATTTAACTTTAGAGATAAAAGCTGTTGATGGTTTTGAATATCAGAATGGAATTGATTTGGAAGGAAATGTTGCTGATGAAGACTATTTGGTAGGAAGTTTGATGGAAGTTGAAGATATTGATCTTTGTGTAAAACACTATGATATATACTTTGATGATAATGATTTATCAAATGAATTTGAAGAACACGAAGAAGTTGAGCAAGAACCAGATTGTAATGTTTGAGAGCGGTTAGCAGAATAGATCCGAAATTTAGTTTATAATGCACATAGTCTGACACATATTGTACAAGATGTTCGAAAGTATGGGTCCTTAAACAACATCTCATGTTTTCCTTTTGAGAATTACAATGCTTATTTAAAAAAATTAGTAAGACGACCTCAAAACCCTGTTGCCCAGATAGTTGGTTGCTGTGCAGAAAAGCAGCAAGCTGTTGAACAACAGGCTGAGGAGAGAAAAATAGGCATAAGAAAATTATCTTGTAAGAAATCTCATTTTGATGGACCAATACCTGGCACTTACCATAATTGTTATCGGTTTAAGAAGTATAGTGGTCATTTTTTGGTTTAACAATATTCAACTAACAACTATCTAAACAAGATAGTTGTTTTGAAATAAGTGGTACTATCATTGCAGTAAAGAATATCTTTGTTAATCCTTGAAACGAAGTTCTGGTCCTTTGTTAATCCTTGAAACGAAGCTCTATCAGAAATATCATAGTATGGCATCTTTTTTTGATTACCTACTGGATTCAGCTTTACTTGGAATTTATGTAGTAGGAGACCTTGAGGACCAATTACATGTGGCTTCAGTCAATTTATTGACTAGAAAACATATGCTAATCCTTATTGATCAACATTATGTTGCTATGCCACTGGTACATAACGACTATGGAAAGTATCTTTAAATTTTACTTGTATATTGAGCCAGCATCAATGATTGTAATTTTTTTATTTTGCCTGACCATAGACTCCAAAGTATAGTTCTTGCTTATAGTTATGCTTTGGTCTACCTGTTCTGTAATTTTGTTAATTTCACAAAACCCCTTGTTATGATATTATTATGTTTTCATAGATATATTCATGTAAATATCTTTTATTGTTTTATATCTAGCAAAATATGGTTCTCTTTGCCATTGTTGAGTTTGTAGCGACATTTACTATTGCCATCATACCTACAAAATGGTTTGCCTCAAAGGAGGAGGATGTCTGCTTCTGGCCACCTGCTGGCACAAATATCAAGCAACTTGGTCTTAAAGAGGTAGCACCAACAGAATCTTGCAGCAAATTTAGCATCAGGTGCTTGGGGAAAAGCAAGTATGTTAAGATTTGTTTATTCATTTTTTTTTTCTTCTTTTTTTTCTCTTTAACATACTTATAAGCTTATCAAAATTAGCTTTGTTTTCATTTTAAAATTAAAATATAAATTAAGATTAAAAAGTTTACATAAAAATAAATATATATTTTCATTTAGCAAATTATTAAAGGGCACGTTAGAGACTCCAAAAGGCAGAAACTACCTCTGACATCCAGACGACAGATACAGAGCTTTAAAAAGAGAGAAGGTAAATTTTTTTAAAATTTTTCTTGCATACCCTAGTTTTATTTATGGTGTTGCAATTATGGTAAACTGGCTAAAAAAGTATTTATTTGTTATTGCTTGATGAATCCTTCATGGTTCTCACATACTTTTCTTACTAGAAAAGTATTTTTGTTATTTTTAAGATGACTTTTTAAGTTGTTTGAGGCAACAGCAATTATTTAAGTATATGTCTTTTTCTGATCCTTTTTCAGGCCTAAGTTAAACAAAAGAGTACTGCATATCGAAATTATGTTTTTTTAAATGTGTCTTTTACCTCGTAATCTGTGATACATTATAGAATACTATTTATTGTTGAAAAAGGTTTTAATTTTAAAGAAATATATTTCAGGTCAGCTCAATAGAATTGAAAACCTTTTGGGGAGAGTCTTAAGACAGCTAGAAGAAGTTAAAGAAACTCAGCGTGTACAAATAACCATGATTAGAAGTCAACAACCAGTTCAAAATGTTGCAATACTTCCAGAAGGAGCCATTTTTCCTTTGCTAACAGAAGAAGATTTTGCATTAATGGAAGGAAAACTTGATGACATCAATTTCTTGAATAGCGTGGTAAGTAGTACGAAACTCTACTAGAATTCTGTCTAAATAAGTTATCCACCCACCATTTGTGAATTTCCTGAAATAAAACAGATCTCTTACTCATTTTTAGTTTATGTTTATTGTACATGCTACAAAGCCCCTAAGAAACCCCTACGTGTTGTCCCATCATATATACTGTGCTCATGTAAACCTCTGAGGGCAAGTATAAATGATAAGATGTATATAATGATACAGTATATACAATGAGAAATATAAATCAAAGTGTTCTGTCTGAGAACTTGATTTAATTAATTTAAAAAAATGATAGCAGGACTATGATTCTACTTTCATAGAAAATTTTAAATTTATTTTTAGGTGAATTTTATTGCTGATATTGGGGGCAATACTCTTGAAGAAGCAACAAAGCGGATGATGGCTTTTGTGATGAGCAACAACTTAGCCATGAAATTTAACATTTTTGGTCGTGGTGGCAAGAGAGGGTTTGAGTTCACCCGACTTTTTGATACTGTGTACAGTAAGTGCAATCTTATCTAATTAACATTCCAATGATTCACTCATTTCGAATTTTCAATCAATATTATAAATTAAATAGTTTTAGAGTAATAACCATGGTATCTTTCTATGTGAGTTCCTTATTTTCTTCGTTACTTTCCAGAGTTAAAAAAAAAACACTTTTAAGGATGCTAAATCAATTACATGCACTATTAATGTTGTTAATAGTTTTATTACATTTTGCATTTCAGAGGCAATTAAAGGAAACTAAAAAACAGCTGAGGTCAATAAAAAAGACTTTGAGAAGGCAGTAGGTAATTAGTGATAAGTTTCTTGTATATTTCTTTGTTGTGAAAATCCTACGTTTATTAGGGTGTGAATTAAATAGAGTGCTTTCATAAAAGAACTCTTCCCCTTAAAAACTATACTAACAAATTTGCAGAACTATATTGTAAAATTTCTTTGTATCCATCTGTAATAAGCTGAAAATTTTCCTGTTTTAAAAGTTATCTTCAGTCCTGATATGGAAAGATTTATCCACAAAATTTAAATCTGGAGTTTAGGGGATTATCATTTTGTCATCACTTAAAGTGAATTAATTAATATAACTGTTCTAAATGCAACAAACAGTAATAATTTTGTATGTTTTTGTCTTAAGAAAGTGGCTTTTGAGAAGTCAAGACTGCAATGGTAACCGTACCAACCGAGTGAGGGCTTCAGGCAATTGCTGAATAATTCATTTTATTCTCAATACAGTCACTTACAACATCACTACATCACATCACAATACAACATCACATCACAACATTACAACATCATTACATTACAACATCATTACATTACAACATCACATCACATCGCATCACCACATCACATCACATCATTACACATCACAACATCACACCATTACACATCACAACATCACATCACAACATCACATCACATCATTACACATCACAACATCACATCACATCATCACATCACATCATTACATTACAACATCACATCACAATACAGTCACTTACAACATGTACATTTTTTATGTTTCCCGATGATGTGCAAAAGCTTTGCTTTTTTTCCCAAACCAAACAAACTGTCTCACCAAAAGTGGCTTGAACTTTTTTTAAATCTAGATTTATACGCAATTTGCTTGACTAACGTCATGTATAGACTTAAAATTTAACTACTTAGTCTACGCGCCAACATGCTAAGTAATGTTTAGTTATAATGAAGTAACCTTAGCAACAGAAAAACGTAAATTAAGTATTATTGAAGTATCTTCTAAAAAAAATTAAATGAAAGAGTAGGAATAACAATTTTCGCCGAACTGTGGTTAGCCCACATGGGACCCAGTTGGAGCCTGCGGCCAATTTAACATGGGCTCCACATAGTTATTCTATATGGCTCCCATGTATCAGCCCATCAAGGACCCATATGGGACCTAGCTATCCGTGTTGGCTGGAAACTACTCTTTTTTATTTGCTCAGAGCCATTTGAATATGTCACTTTGTTTTTGTTAAGATTTGTTTAATATTTTTGCTTCAATTTGTTTCTTTACTCTTGAGTGAACTTGAATTCTGTTGTATTATATCAATATTTTTGTTAAGATTTGTTTCTTTACTCTGGAGTAAGATTTATTCAGTCGTATTGCTCAACATTTTTTTTTTCTATTTGTTTCTTTACTGTCGAGTAAACCCTATGCAGTTGTGTTGCTCAATATTTTTTTTTCTATTTGCTTCTTTCCTCTTAAATAAACTTTATTCGGTTGTGTTGTTCAATGCTTTTGTTATTCAGTTGTATTGTTTTTTTTTTGTTTTTTCTGCCAAAGTCTGCATGTTGTAAAAGAAAAGCAGGTCAAAATTGTTGGACACTAACAGCATAAATTATGTAACACCCTGCAACAGCAACACAGTAAAAATAAAAAATTTATATACAAAATAACAATAAAATATGCAGTTAATGCAAACATAACTTTTTAAAAATGTATGAGTTTTTACTTTTAAACATGTTGATATAATTAAAATTAACAACAACAAATAGAAACTGATTTTAAATGTTAACAACTTGGTAAGAGAAATTATAATTGTAAATATCTAGTCAACATTGTTGTTTGAGCATCTTATATGTTGCTATTGTTATCAATTAAAAATCTCAGTTGCTATCAATTAAAGATCCCAGATATATCAGTAAATACCAAATTATGCAGAATTTTGAAGCAAGTCAACAAGTCATGTTTTAAACACCTTGTCTCAAGCAACTCCATATCAAGTAATCAAATATGGATGTAGTAGGTTAAATTGTTTAGGTGCAACATTTTTTTTGTGAAACACTTATGCACATTCTTAACTGCTTTCATTAGTTAAATTCGATATGGTGACCAAACTGGGAAGCAATATTTTAATGTTTGCCTAATGTCATAAAGTAAACATAAGGTTATACTTTTTTCTGTAGGAAAGTGCAGGGTTAAACTAAATAACATTATCAATGCAGGAAGTAATATTATATTAAACATAGAATTATTGTATGGCAATTATGCAAGAGATGCAATACGAAATGCAAACAAATAAATTAAACTTACTTGCATATTGCGCATTGTCTTTGTGGAGATAATGCTGTAAGCATGAGTATTATTGAGTAGTTTTTCGGACTAGTTTTAACATACTGCCTGTATTTGTCACCATTCATACGAATAACAGGTCGTCTGCTGTTCAAGTCTACTAAGTTTTGAACCTTTTGTTCCAGTTGAATATTTACACTCTAAAAATATATATTGCTTATAAGATGAATATTTTTCATTAGATATTTTTTCAATTTTTTTAAAGATATTTTTATAAAAATGTCAATACAGGTTTTTATTTGCAAACATTGCAAATAAAAACCCGTATTGATATTTATTAAATGACTATAACCTTCAGAAATTTTCTTAAGCAATACATGAACACATTATCAGAGCAATTTAAAGTATTGAAACTTTTATTGCCTATTGGATTTAAGAACTTAAGAAAAACATGTTGTGAGTAAGCTAAAATAGATTCAGGCCATTATAAATATATTATTTTTAAGCGGATGAAAATAAAGAGGATTTTGTGTTAAATACAATCGTTTGTTGTTGTTATTTCTTTTCTTTTTTCTTTAAAAAAAAATAGACAAATACCGGCACAAAAATAGGTGTTATTCTACAATACTTAATTAAAAACCAGAAGTATGATACTAAAAAACTACTATTGTTATAAAGAAGTATAATTTTTTTATTTTTTTAAATATACTTTTATAAAAGAATTCATACATAATGAGTTAAGTAACATTTTAAACGCCTGAGGTGTAAATGTTTCACACTGAAAATGAACCAGTCTTGTTCTAGATTAACATGGACACCATCAAGAAAAATGTAATTTATACTACTAGGACATTTTCTAGCTTTATTGAAAAAGAGTTGAAACTTTGATTTACTTGATTCTCCTCTAGCTAGCAAATTGATTTATTTTCTCCTCTAGCTAGCAAACTTGATAAGAATGAAAAGTATGAATAATAACTTTAATGTACTCACAGATAGCGCTTAAATACAGTGCAATCAATACAGGCACTGTATTAAAAGCACAATCGATTGCAATTTGAAAATTTTAAAAAATAAACAAAAAACCTCTCTTGATTTTTTTTGTTTTGTACATTTTACAAAATTATTTGTTGTAAAGATAACAGCAATTACGACCAATGTAGCTAACCAATGCGCCATTTTTAATGATACGAAACGACACAATAACTTTCCGATTTTAAATCCGGATATTTTTCGCAGGTTTAGATTAAATAATTACCGGGCTATGAATATGATTTCTTATTAGAAAATAACTATGCACTTTTTTGTGTTTAAACAATAATATTGGTACTACCCGCATCTTTATAGTTAAACTGTTGTATAAAACAAAATTTTAATTGAGTAGTTTAGACTTTTTTGTGACTACATAACTTCTGAGGGAATAAATGGGATTTGGTAGGACTGGGTAACATCGTTTTAACATCATCTAACAGTAGAATATTTTATACATAACTATACCTCAACATTTATAAAAACTACTTTAATTAAACAACCATTTGGTTCGAAATATATTCAAATTTGAACTACATTGCATAAAGTTTTGAATTATTTAATTTTTAAGAACAAACGCAAGAATTAAACGAAGCATAGCACTGCTGTGAACACATTTTAGAAATATCAGTATAAAAAAATAATGAAAAATCAAGAAAACACATTTTAAAGTTATTATAAAATGCGATTTCTAGATAAAGAAAACTATTACAAAATTAAAACCGCTCTAAAAACCGTAGAACAAAAAGAAAAGTAAAAAGAATGTTTAAAAAAAAAGGAGACCTTTTTTACAATAAGCCAAATGACCACACTTTTATTTTTGAAAAATAACCTATTTTTGTATTTAGAGAATGAGAAAGGCAAAAGTTGTGGGCCTAAACACCTGCAGAGTCACTGATACTAGAGCCAAGCCATTCATTGTGAAGAGCATTAAAGTCGCCAACAACAACGATATTGGCTGAAGGATAAAGAGAAAGGGCTTGGTCAATTTGATCAGAAATAACATCAAATAGAGTCTTGAGATGAAGGAGAGTAATATAAAGCAAAGAGAAAAGCGATAAAGTGAAGTGGTGCTAAACAAAAGCACATAAAAGAATAGTCTGTGGATTCAAACATAGTTTCCCAACAAATGGGTGACTTCTTATGAATGTAAATACCCAGGCATGCATGTGACTATTGGAGTTTTTATAAACTAAAGGAAAATAACCATCAACACAAAGATCACAAGATAAAATAGCTTAACTCAAGTTAGTCTCGCAAAGAGCAAGTAGGTCTGGTGAACTTTGCAAGAGATAAGACTTAACAGAAGAAATGACTTACATCGAAGACCATGAATATTAGTGAATGATAGGTTTAGAGAACTTGGTGATGACGATGGTTTTTTGTGTTTTACAGTTTTTGGTACATTAATCATTTTTAAATTAGTTAAAGAACTTGACTCAAAGCAAAGATAGTACTTCGTACACTGTTAAATAGCCCAAGCAAATGCCTCATTACTAATAAAAAAACCGTAAGCCGTAACAAAGGGCTCCAAATGTGGTCTTGACAATGCACGCTAAAAGTAAAAACAGAGACACCATCCATGCGCAACATGGCACTGTTAATACTTTGATTTTTTTTAGCTGTTGATGGAATCTGCCTCTCTAATAGCTACTAGAGAGTTGAGTCTACTACAGAAAGGGCTTAGTCGATTCGATCAGAAAATAAAATCAAAAAAAGTACACTTTTAAGATGGAGATTGAGGAGAGCGATGTAGAATGAAGAGAAAGGTGGTTGTGTAAAGTGGTGCTAAACGAAAACACATAAAAAATAGTCTGCGAATTCAAACTAAGTTTCCCGACAAATGGGTAAATTCTTACAAATGTAAAGAGTTGCCCACACTTTAAAAAAACTCTGTAGTATTAATCAGACATATATATATTTATATATATATATATATACATATATATATATATATATATATATATATATATATATATATATATATATAAAATTAGAAAAAAACACTTGTCTAACTTTTTTCTTCAACTTTAAGTTTCACCATTGCTGGATCATCAGGAAGAGTTACTAAATCTCAAAAAAAATTAAATTTATAGAAAAAAATATTTTAGAGGAGGTTATAAATTATTATATCTAAAAAAAAAATAGTTTTTTTTTTATTACTATATCTTTTTGGTTAACGGGAAGTTACATGTTACCTCTAAACGCGTTTATGAAGATGCCCTTAAAAAAAGTGGCTTTCAAAATTTCAAGCTAAAATTTGAAAAGGAAGTTGCAAAAAAGCGTAATAGAAATAAAAACATAATTTGGTTCAATCCCCCCCCCTCCCCGTACAGTAAAAATGTTTCAATAAATATAGGTAAAATTTTTCTAAAATTAGTAGACAAACATTTTCCTCCCTTTAATAAATTACATAAGATTTTTAACAGAAATACCATTAAAGTAAGTTATAGATGTACAAAAAATATTTTTTGCATTATTTCCTCACAAAATAATCCTGATAAATAATATATTGGCTTAACCGAGAAAAAACATTATGCCAACCACAAGCAATCGTTTAAACACAAAAAATATTCAAAAGAGACTATGCTGTCAAAATATATTTGGGATTTAAAATAAAAAAATAAAAAAACTTTAATTTACAATGGTCTATTCTAAAATCTGCCCCTGCCTATAATAACATTTCCAAAAAATGTATGCTATGTTTGCAAGAAAAATTTGAAACAATTACTCATTTAAATCAGGAAAATTAATTATATAAAAAATCACGAAAATAAATACCTCTTAAATTATTATAAAAATAAATGATCAAATTAAATTATCCCCATTCCAAAGAAATTTATTTAATAATTACTTTCTGTAACTTCCCGTTAACCAAAAAATGTAGTAGTTAAAAAAAAAATTTTTTTTTTTTTTTAGTTATAATAATTTATAACTTCCTGTAAAATATTTTTTTCTATATATTGAATTTTTTTTGAGATTTAGTAACTCTTCCTGATGATCCAGCAATGGTGAAACTTAAAGTTGAAGAAAAAAGTTAGGCAAGTGTTTTTTACTAATTTATTATTGCTCTGTTCTTTAAGAACATTGAGTACTCTATTTGTAAAATACACTAACATAATTTACATATATATATATAAATGATCTTTACGTCGCTAAGACGTACTTGATGGCAACCAAAGAAAAAACAGATTATCAGATAATCACCGGTATCAAAAAATAGATAAGAGGAATTTATTCTTGTGTCTACATTTTGAAATCAATAAAACAAAACGAGTTGATTTCAAAATGTAGGCACAAGAATAAGTACCATAGAAAAAGTTGTTTTTTCTTCGTTAATTTATATATATATATATATATATATATATATATATATATATATATATATATATATATATATATATATATATATATATATATATATATATATATATATATATGTAAATTATGTTAGTGTATTTTACAAATAGAGTGCTCAATGTTCTTAAAGAACAGAGCAATAATAAATTAGTAAAAAACACTTATCTAACTTTTATCATATATATATATATATATATATATATATATATATATATATATATATATATATATATATATATATATATATATATATATATATATATATATATACGTAAGTGTATATATATGAATAAAGTGTATATACGTAAGTGTATATATATGAATAAAGAAAATATCTTTATATTATCATGTATAATATTGTATACTTGAAAGAGTGCTCAATAGATAAACTAGAGCTATATAATATATATGTTACTGTTACCCGCAGTACCAGGAATTAGCTAAATGCTAATGTTTATAATATAATTTAATATTGCAACTCTGAGTTTCATGTGTTATCACAATCATCAGGCAAGTAGTAAAAGTTTAATTTTGCTACGATTTGTTTAGTGGACGATACGGTTTATATTTGTATTTTAGATCGTTACGGGACGGAAATTGATTAGTAGTTAGGTTAATAATATTATTAATTTGTTTTTAGTTGGCTAATAATTGTGAAATAGTTATATGTTTAATGTTGTTTAAAATATTTTTTATGTGTTAATGTGTATTATTTGTGTATTAAAAAATAATAAAATAAAAATAAGAAAATAAGAATTAAAATTGATATAAAAATATACATAATATTATGAAATATATTACAAAAGCTGTGTATGTGAGTAATTTATTAGTTAGCCTAGATATATATGGAGCAGATTAGTATAGTTGTTTTTATTTATAGTTGTTAGTCAGGTTTGTAGCGAGCTTTGTAATTTTTTAACACATTTTTTTAACACATGAAACTCAGAGTCGCAATATTAAATTACATTATAAACATTAGCATTTAGCTAATTCCTGGTACTGCGGGTAACAGTAACATATATATTATATATATATATATATATATATATATATATATATATATATATATATATATATATATATATATATATATATATATATATATATATATATATAATAACTTTTATTATATAGTATAATTTGTCATAATAAAGTATTATTTGTTATCACAAATATTATATTGTATATAAAATTAAATATATATAATAACTACTATAATATAATATAATTTGTTTATTTTTATTAAAACTATTATTACTTGATGCGTATTATATTATAATTTTTAATCATTTAAAATAGAAGTAGTTTCTTAATAGTCGAATTACATTTTATAAATTCTATTCATTTACTTTTGACTTTCGCGTTAACTCTGTAAAATGAATTAAGTAACTATATATTTGCTGAATTTTTTCCATTAATTTGAATGGAAAAGATGAAATACGGAGACCGTAAATTTTACGGAGCAAGTTCTGTATCTTTTTTTCGGACTTTTTCAGTTGATTTTTACGGAAAATAGAAGCTTCGGAAAACGTTAGTTTATACAGAGAAAGTGCTGTCACTTTGCTGCCGGACATTCTCCGTTAAATCTAGGGCGAATTTTGGAACAGTGCAGGCCAAGAATATGACTATTGAATTCTTTAAGAATTAAAGGAAGATAACCAGCAACACTAACACCACAAGATGAGACAGCCGAACTCAAATTACTTTCACAAATTGCATGTAGTTCTGGTTAACTTTGCAAGAGATAAGACTCAACCAAACAAAAGTTACTTCGAAGGCCACGAGTATTAGTGAATGATAGGTTTAGAGAACTTCGTGATGACGATGGTTTTTTATGTTTTATAGTTTTTGGTACCTTAGTTATTTTTAAATTTGTTAAAGAACTTGACTCAAACCATAGACCGTACTCAGTACACTGTTTAATAGCCCAAGCGATTGCCTCTTTATTATTAATAAACCCTTAGCCGTAAAAAAGGGTTCCAAATGTGGTCTTGACAACGCGCGCTAAAAGTACGAACAGGGACACCATCCATACGCAACATGACCCTATTAGTACTCTGATATGTTACAGTTGTTGATGGAATCAGCCTCTCTGAAAGCTACGACAGTATAAGGGAAACTTAACTTCAAGCCGGTCTTAGAACCATAAAACTGTGTTTAATGCTGTACTCTTATTAGGAGATGAGATAGAATGAGTTGCCTAGTCATAAAAATAGAGACAAATCCAAAACTTTTAGATTATATACTATTTTCACACGCATTCAATGGATTAGACATAATAGCAGCAATCTATAAATTTGAGAAAACTAAAACTTTTACAAAGTTAAAAATTTAAATGAAATCTTTTGCAATCTAAAAAACATTTTCACTGAAAGTATTGGCTCAACAGGAACTCATTTTCTTGAGCTGATTGATTCACCTAGTCTCAATCTACAGCTGGTCAGGAAACATAAACTTGATAAAATGGTGACATCTGATTGTGGATCAGATGATCAAATACAATTTGATCTGCTACTTTTTTTTGCTCGAATCAAAAAACGTGACAAGGTATGCCACTATAAAGTTAATAAACTCATCTTTTTAACGATACATAATTTCTATAAGTCTCTATAAATATTTTTAGTACGTTATGCATAAATTCTACAATATTAGAACACTATACCAAACTAATCTATTTTATGATAAACTAATTTATTTTATGATAATCTAACTGACTAACTTACTATTTAATGCAGTTAGATTATCATAAAATAGTAATTCTCTTCATTGTTATCAGTTTTGACAGCTGGCTTCAAAGTTTTCTTATTCATCGATATTAAACTGTGTATGCCTATGCGTTTGGTTGCAAATGCACATCTACAACTTTATAGTATGGTTCCTTCTCATCGGAGCTGATTAGTTTTCCTTTTCCACAAAAATTTACCGCTAGTTGAGTTTTGCTTTTAGGCAAAATACAAACTTAAAGAGTACGTTGTCGTTTTCATATTTCTAGTTGCTTTAACCAAATTCTATAATCTCTGCAATCAGTTTTTTGAATGTTTATATAGTAGGTTTTCTTTTGATCCACTATGAACGGTATGGGTACTGGAACAACGTTGAATCAACGGCTAGGTGCAAGTTTTCCCCATTTCAATTTGTATGATAAATTTTTGTTACCTGATTTTTTACCGCCTTTGCGAAGTTGGATATGAAACTTTATCAATTCCATTTTCTTCATTTTTGCACCAAAAAACTTCAGCTTTATGAAAATGTGTTTATATCTAGTACTAAGTCTGTTCTTTTTTATTACCCTTTAATGTTCAATAACAGCGGCATCAAATATAAAGCGACGATTGTTTGTTCATGTAGTGATGAAAGATTTCTCAATATCATGTGTAAACGCTACGTCGTCATCAATTTGTGATTCATCACATTTTGTGATTACTATTTATTTAAAATGATTGGTATACGATCGAAATGATTGGTATAACACAGCGTCCCATCTTTTTTATTTTTCACATTATTGATTTTTTTCCCAACGGGCATTTGTTTTTAAAAGCTACATTCTAAACATATTTTAAACGTCTTCTAAGCATTTAGCATAAACGTCATCTAAACATCTTTTAAACGTCTTCTAAACGTCTTATTTGTTAGTTTAGACCGTTTAGAAAACGTTTAACTAACATTTAAAAGATGTTCAGAACGTAACTTTTGAAAACAAATATCCGTTGAGTCAGATTTGCATACTTGTGCTAAGTTTAAAAATGTATGTCATTCACACAATTGCATTTGGAGCAGTTAGTATTACTTTTTGAATCGGTACAAATCAACGTAGATTTCTGGCACCAAGCGTCGTATATTTTAGGAAATAATTTATTTCATCCACTCATTACATCCAAATATATACAAGCTTACTTTCTTCGTTTTTAAAAAATTGATTCAGTTTAAACAAGTTAATAAATATCTTGCTCAATTTTCATAATAAAACTAATAAGAAGCAAAAAGTACTTGATAAAAAAAGAGGGATCAATCGCACCCGACATCTCTCTCTTCCCGGTACGTGTATGCAAAGTAGATATTTGGGTATGGATATTTAAATTTTTTTATATGTATTTTCACGATATATTTCTAACATATGTGTTTCAATCCCAATAGAATGGAATTCCACTCGATTGCGCGTGCAAATTAAATACTTATTTAAACTGCTGTCATACGTTGTTTGTTAGTGCTTTTTAATTTTGTGCTGTTGCATTCTCTTGTATTAAAACTTCTATAACTCGAAAGATCACTTAAATCAAACAAATTCTTCGCTACCTTAAGGGTTTTATATTGAGGAATAAACTACCATAATTAGAAAACTCTAATAATTTAAACATATTTTGAAACAACTTTAGAATTCAAATTACACGAGTTCCTCTATATTTTGATATGATAAGTAGGTAAAGTTTAGGAATTATTCCTTGAACTCTTAATTAAATAAGTTTCTTATTAAAAAGTAACGCAGTAGTTAAAGTTTTTTATGAATTTGTGACTTCTACTACTAGTTTCTTATAAACAAGTTTCTTATAATAATAATAATAATAATAAAAAAAGACGTGTATATTCTAAATGCACTTGTGCATCATTTGTTTTAAAGTTTTGTTTAAATTTAATCATTATAGAATTACGATTTTAAATTCAATCAATTGTGTTATATATATATATATATATATATATATATATATATATATATATATATATATATATATATATATATATATATATATATATATATATTAATATTACTATTATTCTTTATTGTAAATAAAAAAAAGTTAAAAATAAAATACCGAATAAAGTAATCGAATGAAAGATAAGAGAAAATTTTTTTTATAAATTTTTACAAAGTTCTTTTGGCGGGTTTAAGTGCGACTATATATAGGAATCAATCAAAAACGTCAATTTTTTATAGCGACCCACTATAAAACTGCTAATTTTTTAATAGGTTGTTACTATTCATATTAGAAGATTAATTCCGATATTTTTTTACGAGATATTTATTGGTTCTCTTGATATTTTATATATATATTTTTATGGACCGCTCTCTTTATCAGCAGACGTGTTTTTGCATTGCAGATTTTTGTATTTGTTTTATCGCAAATATTTGGAAATATCTTGTTTTTGGCAACAACAAAACTATTCTAACAAAATATCAAAAGGTATCTTTGTATAACAGCTACCTTTTGATGTTTGTTTATGGTTATAGTCAAGATATTAGAGTAGACTAACTAGACCCACTAGGATAACAATAAGCACAGTAACTCTAATAGATAATATTATAACTAATAGATAATATTATAACTAATAGTTATAATATTAAAACTTAACAAAACAAACCCAGAAAGAAACATTAATACCAAAAAAGTAATAAGAAAACGCATTTATAATGAGACTAACCTTTTTTAACCTTATTTAAAGACCAACTACCATTACTGCATTGGAAAAACATAAATTTTGATGATAAAAACAATTTTTCTGTTTATGAAGTTAATTTTCCAGTCATTGAAAAAACATTAACAACTTAGAATATCAATCCATCCATTGTCAAGGTAATTTTGCATGGAACAATAAAAACACTTTAAAAGTAGAGATTTTATTTATTACTAAAGGATTACTAAAGGTTTAAAAAAATCATCTAGAATAAAACAAAAGTTATATATAAATTTTTGAAAAACAAAAACAACTATAAACAAAAAAATTCATAAGAAATTCAAAAACCTATATAAAAAAATTTGCAAAAACCTGAAAAAAAAATTATTTCTCCCAGTTATTCAATACATTTAAAACGACACAAAGCGCACGTGGCAAATAATGAAAGAAAATATTGGAAAAAAAAAATCGTGCTCCGGTTTTCTCCCACAAATGGTCAGAATCAATAACAAAAGTTTATATGAACTAAGAACTATAGTTCAAGAACTAAACAAATTGTTCACTGATATAGGACCAACATTGTCCGAAAAAATCCCTAAGACCAAATCTTTGTTTAATGATTATCTAGAACCCGTAGATAATTGCATTCGTTCAGATGAGTTGTCTTCCGAATTAATGTTTGATGAGTTTGAAAGAGCCTTCAAATCTGTTAAAAATATAAAGCAATTGGAAAAGATCAAATAAATGGAAACGTGATTATAGTTTCCATTTATTTGATCTTTTCCAATTTCCAATTCATGAACTTAGAGTTATTTTTTTTTAAATCTTTACAGCTTCCGGCCATCAAGGAGTATTCCCAGAACAATTAAAAATTGTAAAAAATATTTCGATTTTTAAAGAAGCGGACAAATCTGAAATTAGTAACTATCTCTGTTCTCTCCACATTTTCGAAAATTCTAGAAAAAATTATGTGCAACAATATACTAATACTTTTATAATAATAATCTGCTTTACATCGATTAATTTGGTTTCAAGAAAGATAACTCAACTGAACATGTAATTATCCAATTTGTACGTGAAATCTCAAAATCATTCGAAAAATCACAATATACACTTGAAATTTTTATTGACTTATCAAAAGCTTTTGATACGGTCGATCACCATAGTTTAATTTATAAACTCAAATACTACGGAATAAAAGATAAAGTTTTAAAATGGTTCAAAAGTTATCTATCTAACTGAAAACAATTTAACAATGATTATCAAACCGATATTTTTTTGATATAACCTGCGGATTCCCACAAGGTTTAATTCTTAGACCTTCTCTTTTTTTAATTTATTGAAATGGTTTGAATAAAGCTTCAAAACTAACGAGCATTATGTATGAAGATAATACAAACTTATTCCTTTCTAACTATGATATCGCTGAACTTTGAACAAAACAATGAAAAAAGAACTCTGACATGTATCTAATTAGTTGAAGTGTAATAAGTTGACCTTGAATATTAATAAAACAAAATGAGTTTAATTCAATTCGATTACAAAAAAGCGATTGCTCTCATCAAAGTTACCTCAAATCGTTAAAGATCAAAATGGAAATAAAAAGATAGAGGGGTGGCACCAGTATTTTTTGCTCTTCGAGAAATCTAACTTCCAGACAGCAAGCTCTAAACATTTATATATTTATACTTATGTCAAATAAGAATGCTTTGCAAAAATTGCGATGATTGGAGCCTGGGAACAAAAAAGCAACACAATTTTAGCGCCCTACTCTGCCCCTAACGTGAGAGCAACAAGTTGATGAAATATTTTTTTAACTATTTTCAACTATTTTCAATAACTAAATAAGGTATGTGTTCAAAAAACACATACCTTATTTAGTTATTATAACAATTACCGAATCACCTGCTTTAAAATTACAGTCCAACAAGAAAAAACTGAAGGAGATAAATTAAGACAAGATTTTTCGAGACTTTTAAAAATAGCTAAGTCTATAAAAAGTAATCTAGATAAAGAACAACGTAAAACCCTTTATGAGATCAAGAAAGACAATAGTATAAAGATATATCCGTTCGAAAAAGGATCTGGATTAGTGCGAATTAATTCTTATTGAGCTTTAGCCAAAATACAAGAATATTTAGGAGGCAAAACAAAAAAACTCAACTATGATCCAACTCCACAAGTCATTCGAAAAGTTCAAAACACACTTAAAAAACTAAATGAAGCAGGTCAGTTTTCAGTAAAAGAATATAAAGATCTTTACGGCTACATAAAAAATTCAAAAATTCTTAACTGATATTTTATTTGATATAAGGCGTGTTTATTTTTTATATGAACACGACAACTCTACTGAAGATGCGAAAAGCTTTTTAGTATTACTCAGTAACCAACATAAAAAAATTCAGTACACCATTGAAATTGAAAATTAAAATAACATACTATGCTTTCTTGACATAACTATTATAAACAATTAAACGGGTACGCACCAAATCAACATTTTTTACAAACCAAAAATATTTTTACAAAATTTTACAAAAAAATTTTTTTTTACAAACTTTTTTACAAACCAAAATATTTATTATATATACTTACCACAAAAAATAAACCTCCTCCTCTTATAAATTCTTACCCAGATGTGTACAAACTTGAATGCTTCTGCAAAAAATGTTGTATTGGTGAAACAAAATTAAAAATCTCATCTTGTATTTACCAACATTGGAAAAATACATTCGAAGGAAAATGGGATTATTCAGCAGAAGCGGAACGTTAAAAAAATTGTCAAGGTAATTTTGCATGGAACAATAAAAACACTTTAAAAGTAGAGGTTAATCATTTTAACAAAAAAGTGATGGAAGCTATCCTTAAATATAATTAAAACCAAATACACTCTTTTTCATAGACTCCACGAAAAAAAAGTTATTCCATTAAAACTTCCCCATCTTTGCATTGATAATTCTAAAAAGAGAGCACTCGTGCGCGTTCTTAGGAGTATTTCTAGACGAAAATCTTTCATGGCGTGATCACATAAGTGTAATAGAAAACAAAATATCAAAAATATTGGCTTATTATATAAAGCTAAAAGATTTTTAGACCAAAACTGTTTAAAAAACATATACTTTACTTTTATTCACAGCTACCTTATTTATGGGAACATTGCTTGGTGCAGCACAACGCAACCAAGATAAAAAAACTACTCAGTAGACAAAAACATGCTATACGAATTATTTCAAACGTAAACTGTTTAACTTCTTCAAAAGGTTTATTTAATAAATTAAATATACTCAATGTTTATCAACTAAACATTTATCAGATACTTAATTTTATGTATAAAATTGATAATAAAATGACACCTCTAATATTTAATACCTTTTTTAACAAAATGAATCATGATTACTCTACTAGATTTTCAAATCAAAACTACATTCAACCCAAAACCTATTATACGGCCACCAAATTCTCTATTGCAAATAGAGGACCCAAGTTATGGAATTTTAAATTTAATAACGACATCAAAACTTCTTTTCACAAATTTAAAATGAAACTTAAGCAAAAACTTCTTACTAATGACAATGAAGATTTTTCTAAAATTTTTTTTTTTTTAACTTTACTTAGTGAACGGAAACTTTCGGCTTCGGCCGAAACCGAAACCGAAACTTCTGCTTCAACAATTTTTTTACTTTTCCTGTTTCGGCCGAAATTTCGGTTCCGAAATGAACCGAAACTTTTATAAGATTTTTTTTAAGTTTTAATATAAGTGGGGTCATGACGGTTTCCTAATTGTAATCGTTTGTTAGTAAATCAATTTTTAATTATAACAATTGTAAAAATTTTAATTGAAACCACGTTACATAATAGTTTTAAGTTACTATTCTCAAATCATTCTTAAAATGAATTAACATTTAAGTAAAGCAACCCAAAGCAATAGTTTCATCAAAAGTTTCTCAGTGCTAAATTTTACAACGGAAAATAATCGATAAAAAACTGGTTTATGGAATCATTTTACCGTGATAGTTAGTGATTTCAAATACGGAACTTGCAATTTGAAAATATCTCATGGATCGTACAGTCAAAAACTTCAATCACTTAGCGGACTTTCATCACATTTAAGAAGTGGTTTACTCTAAAAAATCTCTTAACTGAAAAAGCAATACAACTACCGGCAGTCCTATAAATCTCAAAAATTGATTCACACTTTAAAGAAGGTCTGAAGTTTCTTGTGCGACCGTGGCGCAGTGGTTAGAGCGCTTGACTTGGAAGCAGGAGATCCAGGCTCAAAACGAGCTTAGGATACATTTTTGCGTCACGGTAATGAAGGAGGCGTAAACTTCCTGATTAAATGCACTTCCGCGGTGCTCTGTTATAAGACCTATAGGTCTTCTATATTTCTGTATTTCGTCGAGAAAATACTTCAATTATTACCTTTAATTATTGAAATGTCTTGACATATTATAGTTTTTATCAAACTATGTTACATGATAACTGAACCGAAATTTCGGTACTTTCGGTTTCGGCTCAAATTTCGGTTTCGGTCGATCACTAACTTTACTTTTATCTTAATTATTACTTTCTGGTTTTTATTTTCTTTATTTATCTTTTTAATTTCCGTATGCGAACAAGCCACCTGGTTTGCTTTTTTCTGTTCTTGATATTATTAACTTAAACAGTGTAAAAAATAACTCTCAATCCTATTAATAATTATTGATTAACAATCAATAAATTTTTTCGATGAATAGTTCTTTTTACAAATTTATTTCAAATCAGCTCTTATATATAATTTTGTTTTGTTTTGTTTTTCGTACACCTTGAGGTTTTTATTGTCTTTTATTAAATTGTGTCATACTTTTTTGCCTTTTTTTTGTTTTTATGTTTTTTTGGCTTTTGTTAATTAAATAAAAATATATTTCAATTAATTTTTAACGGTATAATAAAATATTTATCTTATAAAACTACTGCTTTATAATGTAAAAATACGATGTAAACTACGGGGCTTAGTGATAAGTCTATTTTTGTCTTCTTTTTGCCCCGGCCATGTAATTATTTATTTATACATTTTGGTATTGTAGCATTTTTTAAACGGCGAAATATATACATTACATATATATATATATATATATATATATATATATATATATATATATATATATATATATATATATATATATAGATCTATAGTTTGTTGGCTTTGGGAAGAGCGGAAGGAAAAAAGTGATTCTTACGCCAACATATACGTCACTTTTAATTACTTTTAACTTTCGTCCAACATTTCCGTGTTGGACGAAAGTAAAAACCATTAATTTAATTACAAATTAATCGTTTTTTAAAAAAACCACAAAAACGCAAATTTAATTGACCAGAATGTTTTAAAAACATTGTGAATGTTTTTAACAATATAAACAATGTTTTTTTTTTATTTTTTTTAATAAAATGTTTTTATTTTTATTTTTTTTAATAAAATGTTTTTATTTTTATTTTTTTTACTGTAAATCATGCGCGGAGTGTTGCTACATCGACTATCTTATAGCCTGACTCGCAAGGGAGTGCTGCTACATCGACTGACAAATAGCCTGACTCGCAAGGGAGTGCTGCTACATCGACTGACAAATAGCCTGACTCGCAAGGGAGTGCTGCTATATCGACTGACAAATAGCCTGACCCGCAAGGGAGTGCTGCTACATCGACTAAGGGTTTGGTTGGGGCAGGCAGTCTATCATTATTAAAAAAAAAAAAATTCCGGTCTTGCATTTTAATTTTTACTTTTTGTCAACAAAATATCGAAAAAACTTTCGGACAACATCTAAGGTTTGTATATATATATATATATATATATATATATATAAATATATCTATATATAAATATATATATATATATATATATATATATATATATATCATATTTAATACATAATAATACAGTATAATATATTATACATGCAAAAATATTATTTTATAATTATAATATTTTTACAACTAGAAACGTTAGTGTCGCCGAGTGGAATCCACTTCAGGCTAGTAAACCGAGGATTCCATGTTCGCCTCTATGTATCAAAAAATTTTTTTAGTGCACACAGGTTGTTTTTTTGTTGCTGCACATTTTGTGCACAAACTAAATAAAGTTTTTACCATATAAAGTCAAAGCGCAGAACATGCACTACACAGTTAGCAGGCTATAACTACTCCGTTAACGAAGTATACACATTGATTAATTAAGATTTAATCAATCAATTGATCAATCATTTATTTCACTTTACAAAATAAAATTAATACAAAGCTAGGATCACAAACAGTTATGTAACTAGCAAAAAGGTAAAAAGACGACCTATAAATATTAACCGTAAATTTGAAAAAGTATATAAACTAAGTAGTAAAATAATAATAATAAAATTAACAAATAATAACACAGTAATAATCACTGTAATAATAACAGTAGTAATAACAATAATAATTTTAATTATTATAATAACAGTAGTAATTTATAACAGTAACAATAAAAAAATAATAGTGTCAATTATTGAGATAATAATAATACTTGAACAATAACAATAAGGGCATAGAAGCGGTCGTTTAGGAAAGTGCTATATATATATATATATATATATATATATATATATACATATATATATATATATATACATATATATATATATATATATATATATATATATATATATATATATATATATATATATATATATATATATATATATATATATATATATGTATATACACATATACATATATAAACATATACACATATATACATATACACACATACATACACACACATACATACACATATACACACATACGCATATAAACATACATACATAGTATACATACACACACATATATAAATATATATATATATACATATGTATATATATATATATATACAAACATACACACAATACATACATATACACAATCACACATATACATATATGCAAATAAACACATATAAATAAGTAAACACATTATACGTACACACATACATACACACAATGCACACTCAGGTTCATACAAATATGCCCATATATGGAACAGAAGGGTAAGGAGTAGAAGAAGTGACAACTGAATAGATTTAAAATAAAGGAAAACTAAAAGCTGTTATATTTAAGAAAAATAAACAGAATTAATCGAAGATATGTGATAATGCTGTGATATAATAGTGATAAACTTTATTGAGTGTTCTTATGAAGGATAAATTTTTTGATATTGGCAACGAAAGCATTTCTAGTAATGTTTGGGAGATTTATTTTTATTGAAAGTGGCAGAGAGTTCCAAGAGTGAATTGATTGGTATTTAGTAGATTGAATACCATATTTGCTAGTTTCTTTTTGAAGGTAGAGCTAGATTATAACAAGATATCGATCTAAGTTTGTTATTATGAATATCACTTG
The DNA here is from genome assembly GCF_038396675.1 of Hydra vulgaris. NCBI lineage: Eukaryota > Metazoa > Cnidaria > Hydrozoa > Anthoathecata > Hydridae > Hydra > Hydra vulgaris. The sequence continues at coordinate 6,202,449 of NC_088931.1, forward strand.
TGAATTCAAAATAGTTGTTGAAAGCAATAGGCAAGGTATTATGAATGATATCCCACACAAAAACACAGTTTAACAAGTAGATAAGTTCAACTAACTTCAAAATATTTGATAAACTATACAATAAGTCTGGATTAAAATTGCTTGGCTGGAAATGAGCTATTCGTATAGATTTATTTTGAAATTTTATAAGATTTTTAATTTGAGTAGATATATAATTGGCAGCCATACATTAGGTGGGAATTAAATATAGCATGCCAAATATTTATCAATGTTTCGTAGCTGACAAAATGCCTTATTTGGAAAGCATTCCATTAGCTTGATTTAGTTTGCAAGATATTGCTTTTGGTGGCGTAGTTGATCTTAAAATCAACACGTAGATTCATCAACTGAGGGTTTTACTTTGATCAGATACTCTTTTAATTAAAAGAAAGTCTTTTCAAGATTTAAAACTAAAAAAATTAAATGTTGCGTCACAAAATCGAGACCCCTTCCCCTCGTAACAAATGGTCACAAAATAGTCTACCCCCTCCCCCGTGAAGCGTGACGTAATTTATGGACAACTAACAAGTTTTTTAAAACGCTTTTTGTAAAAATATTTAGTTTTATAGTCTGACGGTGAGACCGTCAATTGGTCTCAAAATAATAATAATAGCATATTTATTTTAGATGTCTTTGAAACAACATGTATGTTTTTAAAAATGTTTATCAAATATGCCTATACTACACAACTATTGTTCCTATCTGATAATTAATAGAAATATGTTTAAGTTTCTCTTTTTTGTAAAACCAGGCGTTTGACCATTACCTTGTCGCAATCAATCCATCAAAACATTAGAATTTCGTTTTTGAGTTGGATTTTGCAGCTAAGCTTTTACCCATAGTTTTTTTTATACTTAACTAGACGAAGATTTATATAAGCAAAAAAAAAAAAAAAATTTATGGGATAATCACGGCTTTGAAAGAAAACGAAGATCAAAAATGACAAGTAAAACCCATTTTTCGCGTATTTTGGATAACGATGTTTACACAACGGAAAAAAATTTTCTTTACCAATTTTATTAACTTTTGGTCTGAACTAGCCAATAAACAATGATCAAGTGAAATACTCATTGTAAAGTATTTAATTTGTTTTTTATTCAAGTTTAAAAATGCCTTCGGCACCATTTGATCAATATTTCAAAAAATTGAGTTAAGTTTTGACTTCCAATATCTAGAGAACCAATTAATATTTTTTGAAAAATTTACGAATCGAGCTTCTAGTATGAATAGCAACAACATATAAAAAAAATTAGCAATTTTGAAGAGGGTCACTATTGAGCTCTGTCTGATTTTAAAGTTGCACTTATTAAGCAAAAATAAAGTTAAAGTAAAAAACAAGAAACCGGTGTAATCTGGCATACCTGTTTAGAGTTATGAAGACTTTAAAAATTTGCCATTTAACCGAGTTTTCTATTAAAAATCAATACCATTTAATTCATTTATTTCAATTTTCACTTATACTAACTTAAACCAACTCGACAGCAGTATTTACATCATTTTCATCAAACACGACAGCAATATAGCACCTTATTCTCATACAAACTCGACATTAACATAAGATCTTGCCCATATATTTATTAAATTATAAGGATTACAAAAAACAACGAAAAAAGAAATAGATGCAAATTTTTCATATTACAATAAAGCTATTTTTTTTAAAAAAGTTTTGCTTTAATGTCTTGTGTGTATATACAACCTCTAATCATTTCGCGTCAACTTGTGCGCATATACAACCTTAGACGATATTTCGATTGATTTTTTTTTTCCCTGTGAGCTTTGGGAAGTCAGGCGAGAAATCTTTGGTTTTTACGCTTTTGGTTTAGGGGAGAGCGGGTAATAGGAAACGCGGGGTAACTCCGAACATGGTCAAAACAGCATTGTAGAGAAAAATAAATTCGACAATTTCTTTTTACCTGCTGAGAAGAGATTCTATGCTCAGTTCCTGACGTGCAGTAGTGTAATGAAGCTGCAAATGTTGTTTACTATGATTTGATTTTAACTTTTTCTGATAATTTTATGCAACTTTTTTCTTGAGTAACACTCTGTTGTAGCTTCTATGGAAATAAAGCCACTCCTTTTTTGTTGTTCTTGTTGCATAATATAATTTCTAGACTTAGTTATTACAATTAGCATTTTATTCGTTATTACTCAACAGTGTTTGTGATTGCCCCCCCCCCCCCATTATATTCGGAATTATCCCACGTACGTAGGGTAAATCCGAACACCAATGGTTTTATTTTTGCTTTTTTAAAAAAATTTAAATGGTTTTTTTTTTTCTTTTTTAAAAAAATTTAAATTTATTTCAAATTAGTTTTTTACAGTTTCGTTATAATAAAAAGGAAGATGTTTTAGAGTAGGAAATAAATTAAATTTCTTTTTGTACAAACATTTTTATTTAAATTTTTACAAAAGCAGTTTAGTACTCCTATAATTAAAAATGTTTAACAAATATTTTTATGCATATTATTTTAACCAGAGTTTTCTCGTCTGACTTCCCAAACTTCGAGCATTCAGATAAGTCAGACTAAATATCGTCTAATACAACCTCTAATAATTTCGCATCAACTTGTTAGCATATACAATTTATAATCTTTATGCGTCAAACTGCTTGCATATACAACCTCTATTCATTTCGCGTCATCTTGTTTTCAACTTGAGTTTCTGAAAAAAAAAAAACACAAAATAAACTAGCAAGAAAAATTATATTAAAACACATTTTTTTAAAACTTTATAAAACCTTATTAACAAAAAACTAACTATTCTCTTTTGCAATACTTTTATATTTGGAGAGTACTAAAAACAAGTTTTTTGATATTGGAATCACGCTATTGACTACTTATGGCATACTTTATATTGCCAATTTTTTTATCTAAAATTTTATTAACATAAAGGTTCCGAAAATGCATTTAAAAGTAATTTTTTCAAATGCGTTAATGGTGTAACTGGCAGTACCTCACTCAACCCAGCAAACATTGTTTTAGTAGATTTGCAGTTGACCTTTATAGGCATTTTCTAGCGGTTCATTGGTTTTGCTTAACGGTTATTTAGTGGACCATTAGTGACAGCCACTATAAATGGCAAGCCGTAGTGACGGATCAAGGAGGGGTAGGTGTATGCATCCTCCCACCCAAAATCTGAAAGTCCTAAAATAACTTAGAAATTAGGAACCTTTTTTTTTTAAGGAGACGTCAATGTGCTACAAAATTCAAAAATATTTTAACACCCCCTCCACCACCAAAAATTCCTGAATCCGTCACTGGGAAGCCGATAATTTTTTGACGTGTTTATAGTGACTAATCATCGGCTAACCACTTTTGGCAGCTGTCATTAATAGTCCACTAAGTAACTGATGAGCAAAACTACAGCGGTCTGCTCAAAATGCCTATATAGGTCCATTGAAATTTTGTCTTAGAATGTTTGCTGGAAATTGAATCAAAGCAGAAAAGATAAAAGTGATATTGCTAAAGCTCTTCTGTATACACGGATGTCTGAAGTATTTTTGAAATCCAAATAAGTAATGTGAAACTCCCCAGCAAACATTCTATAGCAGAATTTCAGTGGACTTATATAGACATTTTGGGCAGTCTACTGTAGTTTTTCTCTTAAGTTACTTAGTAGACCATTAGTGGCAGCCACCAAATATGATTGCCAGTAATTGGTTACTTTTTTTTTTTTTATAGATATATAAGTTTTCTAGACAAAGTGGGCATTCCTCAGGTTCGCTAAAGTTGATACAAAACATGATCAAATATATAAAAAGTGCAACTTTATAATTAATTTTTTCTAATCCACACATTTTAATAATTAGATAATAGATTTGGGCTTAATTTATTTAATACAAGCTGTTTAGTTGCATAAAATATAAATTAATGCTTAGTTGCTTAGAACACGAATTAGTGCTAAGTTGCATAGAACGTAGATTAGTGCTTAAAATGTGAAATAGTTTAAAATGTGAAATAATTAATCAACTATTATATTTTGGAATAAAAAAAAATGACGACATGACACAAATAAAACACACATTAAAACAAAGCATAAACTCTTATTTTGTCTTGACAACATAAATTAAAGACTTTTTAGCAATTTTTTTTAAACTTTATGTTAAAATGTAATAAGATTAAGCTAAAAATAACTCACAGATTTCTGGGGTAAAATATGTGATTTGAGGTCAATATTTTTTGGACCAGGTGCCAGCAATGGTTTAGAATTCCTCCAACCAGCTAAGCAATGCTAAAAAAATATTGCATACATAATTATTTTGATTTTCAGTATCCAATCACATAGAAAACATTTTTTTGTTGTTGTAACAGATCTTTATACATGTTCCCAAATCCAATCTTGAAAATCCAAAACTTCGACATACCACAAAAGGTAAAAAAAATGGTGCTTAGATAATTGCAAATATTATTATAATGTAATTGTAATTGTAATTGTAATTGTAATTGTAATGTAAATTGTAAATATTATTATAAACAATTTAAATGTAGAAACAGTTTTTATACAAAGAAATAAAATTCTTACTAAAACTAATTAAACTTGTTTAAAACTAATTTTGTTTAAAAAAATTGAACAAAACAATAGAACAAAAAAATCGAATAAAACAACTTGAAAGGCTTTTTTTTTTATTGTTTTGTGCTTTTTGTTGTCATTTTTAAATTTTTCTATTTTTATTACTATATTTTTTATGCAGTAAAGCAAATATTTATCAACTAAATTTTTGAAAAATAGAATAATAGATAATCTTTGATTTAAAAGTAACTAATAAGTCATTGTTTTTTTCACTTTTTAAAAAAAGGTCACTCAGCATGACTCTTGATTACATGATAGGTCCCAAATATCAGTAAAATAATTTTTTTCTTAAATTATATCAACTAGGTCTCAAAAAACCCAGAATTTTAGAGAAATTTCAGCAATTAATGACTCACATCAAATCTAATCACTTAAACTTATATACAAAAAAACAAAAAAACATTTTTTAACAAAAATTGATAAGCTCTTTGTGCAATAACTTTTTTTTAAATAAAGTTTTAAAAAAAAAAAAACATTAAGGTAATTTTGTATCTTGCATTTGGATTTTGATAACTAAAGGATGAAAATGTCGGCAACTCAATACCAATTCGAACCTCTTAAGAAAAAGACAAAAAAAACGTGTATGGATAAAAGAAACGAAATAGTTGAAAATCGTATCAGCTATGAAAATTTGAATTTTGATATTGGTAAAACGTCAAAGTTAGGCTGTTTAAGTGTTGGCGCTGAACAATGGTGTAAATATGGATATTGTAAAACTATGCCACTTGAAAAAGAATGTCTTAGTTGCGTTGAAAAAAAGGAAATAAATATCGCCTCAGGTATTACAAATTAAGTAACATTCTTTAAAATATAAACTGATATGGGCAGTATTAATAATAGTAATAATAACAAACATTAAACTTTTTTGTACATAATGGCTATGTTAAGTAAAAAATTTTTTTTTTTAAAAGATCATCAATGCATAACAGAGCATGAAACAAACAGCTTTTTATTAATTAAAGCAATAAATAATGTTTTATGGCAATGATTCATGACAGATGGCAATTATATTTGTTATTGTGTTGAAGCGTGCCTTAAAAAACATTATATTTAATATTTCCTAATTTATATGTCGTATTAGGCAAGTATTTTATATTTCTCTTATAAAAAAACTAGCAAAATTGACAATGAAAGATTTTTTGTTAAACGATTTTGATTTCAAAATTGACTCGATAATACTACACTTTTTTTGCAATCTTTGACAGTAATTATTTAACTTTAAAAATAAAATAAAATGAGCAATACATGTTTTACAGAAAAAACTTAATTAAATATATCTTGCTTGATTAAATAAGTATTTCAAGAATATATGTAACCCAATGAAAAGTCTAGCAAATAAGGGGTCATCCATAATGTACATAAGTCTGAATTTTGACCCTTCTTCCCCCCTCCCCCATTCCACATTTTTCTATAGTTTTTTTGAGTACCCTCCATCTCCCTAAAACTATCTACGCTCTTAACCTACCTACCCAACATTTTATGATATTTTTTTTACATTAGTGTCTCCGTACTTTTATAATTGACCCCCTGCCCTCCATCTCTAATATGCTATTTGTAGACCCCCTCTCCCACACCCAATCGTATGTACTTTATGAACAATCCCTAAATGCTGTTAATTAAACTTTTATAAGGTAATTAAACTTTTATAAGGTTAAAAAATACAAAATAATTTTTCTAACAGAACCTTTTATATGGATAATAGTAATTTAATAACAATAAATATAACACAAAACTAATTTACAGCAATAATTTTAAAATGTCAATAAGCTTAAAATGTCTGAAATATTTTATTATTTTTAATGCAAACTTCGTAAAAATAACAAATAAATAATAAGTTAAAATAACTAAAAAAATTCTATAGTAATTTATGATTAAAAAAAACAACAACTTTTATATAATGATAAGTAACTAAACAAATTCTTTAATAATCTATAATGAAAAAAAATCTATAATTTGCTAACAAAAATTTTTTTTAAGATTTCTTATTGAAATTCTACAATAACTTCATTTAGGGTAAAAATATATGAAATCATCCAGACCATGACACCCTTATGTCTCAGAATTTGTTTATTTTTACACCATTTGCAGTCCATATCAAAAAAAATAATAACTGCGAAAATTTTAGTTAAAAATACCAATGGGTTCCAGAGATATCGTCACTTGAAATAATGCTGACTCAGCATTTTAGTGATTTTCTGAAGTGACGACAAAGCAACTTTGACATGCAGTATCTTCATAATGGCTTGGGGAAATTTCCTAAAATTTGGTACTCTAATAGATTTTAACTTGAGAAATCCAAAAATAGCACTCATAAGACTCGATTATCTCAAGAAATGCCTCATTTATCCAATTTTGTTCAAAATTATTGACTTGTAGATTAGTGATTTTTGGAGGTAAAATGAAGACTGAGGCCCAAAATCCCGAGTAAAAAGTTTAATTGTATATCATTATTTCATCTTAGGTCTACTGAAAAAAATTAGATTCATCAATTGTCTCTCTAATACGTGATCAAAATTTGCATTTAAAAATGGTGTCTTTTTAGAAAAATTTAAATTTTGTAACAAAAGCAATTAAAATATTTTTTAAAACATTTATTTGAATAAAACATCAAATAGTGTCATTTATTGACTAGTTTAGGACATTTATAGTCATGGGCCAAGGGAGATACCCTCCCCTTCCACGGGAGGCCCCTACGCCCCTCCCCCAATCTCCCTAGTTTTTTTTTTTTTTTTTTTTTGCATAAAATGAATAAATAATGCAAAATCATACAATTTAATTTTAATTTTGAAAAAAAAAAATTTTTTATTACTTCAAATTGGTGACTTAAAACCTCCTTGTATATAAAAAACAAACATAAGTTTTGTTTTGTTCTTTTTAAAGGTATTTACTTGTTTGTATTTTCTTAAAGAATTACTTTTAATTTTATAGTTTTTATATTATTTTGTTAGGTAATAAATAATAAAAATAATTAATATGGAGAAATGTGACATTGGAAAAAGTCTTAACATTCATTGCCACAAAACTGGATTTTCAAGAAAACAAGGTTTTGTTCAACTTAAAGATCTTCCTTGTGAAAAACAAGAAGAAATAATATGGCGAGCAAATTTAAAGGAAAAATATAGTTCAAAAAGAATTATATATTGTTATCATGAGCAATTCTATGGAAAATATTTTGAGAGAAAAATTACAAAGTGTTGCAATCCTTTTGGAACACACAAGGAAAGTAAAAAAATTGCTATAAAAGGTAATCTTACCTTATTTACAACAGAATTGATATGGAAATTAAAAGAAAACAATTTATTATTTATAAAATGTTTGATAATTTCAGTTATTTTAACCACGCAAAACTAAATTTGTTTTTTAGGTAATATAAAGATTTCCATAGACATGGCAAACTGTTTGCAAAAAAAAAATGTTTATGTAACCCCAGGTTGGAAATTCTGCAGTAAATGTTACAAAAAAGCAATAGAAACTGATGAAGATTTAAATTCACAGGAGGAATGGGAATCCAAAAGTGAGAAAAAAATTAAGTTAGATACCACTATAGAATTGCTTGGAATTTCACCAGTCAAACTAAAAAGTCTTTCAAAACACAGCAAATTGCCTGTAGCAAAACAAAAGTTTAAGAACACTATTGACAGTTGCAAAAACGGTCTCATTAGCATATAATATTAAAGAAACTTTTTTAACAATAGAAATAAAAAGCCCCATTTTAAACAACAACATTAACAATGACCATGATCTAGACATTTTAATGTATGAAATAAAAAATAAAATTTCGGAGACTGACTCTTATTGCCATAAGGTGCAAATGTTAACACTCGCACCAAAATCATGGATCGTAAAAAGATATCAAGCTACTTTGAAGTGTCTGAGTATCTTGTTCGAACAGCAAGAAAAGTTAAAAATGAGAACCGAATACTATCATTACCCGGAAAAAAAACTGGAAACCCACTTTCACCAGAAACAGTTAATTTAATGATTAACTTTTATCAAAGTGATGAATTTTCAAGAATGATGCCAGGAAAAAAAGATTATGTAAGTATTAAGAAAAACCAACATGTTCAAAAAAGATTATTGCTACTCAATCTTAATGAATTACATGTTGCATTTAAAAAAGACTACCCTAACGTCAAAGTCAGTTTGTCAAAATTTTGTACTCTTAAACCTAAATGGTGTATTACAACTAATGCGTCAGGTACCCACAATGTATGTGTTTGCATACATCACCAAAATACAAAATTTCCCATTGATGCCATTAGGTGGAATAAAAGTTATAAAGATTTCATGGCATTGATTGTTTGCTCTCTTGAAAATGCAGAATGTATGTTGCATCGATGTAACCAATGCCCTGGTATTGAAGTGTTAAAAAGTTTTTTAGTGCAGGAGTTTATGGACCATGAGCATGAAGAAGATGTAGTATTTAAGCAATGGCAGAGTACCGATCGTACAACACTACTTTCACAGTCATTGCCACTAGATGAATTTAATGATTTATTATGTGACAGCATTGACAACCTTACCACTCATTCATATATTGCAAAAACACAAAGTAGATACTTAAAAAACTGTAAAGAAAATCTTAACCAAAACAAATGCTTAATTTTAGGAGATTTTGCTGAAAACTATCAATATGTTGTTCAGGATGAGGTTCAAAGCTATCACTGGAGCAAAAGTCAATGCTCACTTTATACAATTGTACTTTATTTTATAGAGAACAAACTTCTCAAACATAAATCTTTTTGTTACCTTTCAGAAGATGTTGATCATGACACAGGATTTATTTAAAAGACTCAGGAAGATATAACTAGATATATCAAAGAAAATCTACCTGATGTATCAAGTGTGAAATACTTTTCCGATGGTTGTGCAGTACAATTTAAAAAATTTTAAAAATTTTATCAATCTTTGTCATCACAGTAAAGACTTTGATTTAAATGCTGAATGGGTATTTTTTGCTACCAGTCATGGTAAATCCCCCTGTGATGGTATTGGTGGGACTGTTAAAAGAGTAGTATGTCAAGAAAGTCTAAAACAAATAACTACTGGGCAGATTTTAGATGTTAATTTAATGTACTCCTTTTGTAAAACCAAGATAAATGGAATTTATTTTAAGTTATTTTCAAAAGAAGAAATTGATCAAACACGAGCACAATTAGAAAAAAGATATTAAGGTGGAGGAACAGTTCCTGGCACAAGGATGTATCATCATTTTATTCCAATTGCTCCAAACACTATAAGTTATAAAAAAATAAGTACTGATGCATGCACTGAAATATTTGATATCATTCCAAAAAGCAAACATTATGTAGATATTTCATTAAATATTAAAAAAATGGATTATGTTGCATGTTTTTATGATGGATTTTGGTGGGTAGGGATTGCTGAAGATGTAAGCGAGCTTGATATAAAAGTCAGATTCATGCATCCACATGGACCAGGTAAAAACTTCTTTTGGCCAATGAGAACTGATGAGTGTTGGGTGCTCAATTCTGAAGTTATATGCCTAATTTCTACACCGCGAACAATATCAGGTCGTACATACAACATATCTGATTTAGATTTGAAGAATATAAACTGTTGGTTACAAAAAAAAATTAATTATGTTTAAAATAATTTTGTTTTTATTTTATTTACCTATTTTGCATTTAAAATGTCTTTTATTTTTTTCAAATTCTTGAATTGTAGGCTGAGAAGGAGGGGTGGGGGTTTAAATAAATCACAAATCACTCCCATCTTATTATGTCAATGACTATATTAGTCTAAAACTACATAAAGATATTGATTTTCAAAATGTTTTAAAAACGTTTTAATATCTTTGGTTTTAAAATTTATGACTTAAAATCGTAAAAAGATCTTTAAAATAAGAGGTAAGTATTTATCGATTTGAAGTAACGCAAATAAACTGTTTCTCAAACTTAAACTGAAAAAATATGTTTTTAAAATGTATTTTAACAATCAACTATTATCTATTCATTTTATGTAAAAATAAAAAATAAAAATAAATCTAGGGAGATGGGGGGCGGCGTGGGGGTCTCCCGTGGGAGGGGAGGGCGTCTTCCTTGGCTCATGACTATAAATATCCTAAACTAGTCAATAAATAACACTATTTGATGTTTTATTCAAATAAATGTTTTACAAAATATTTTAATTGCCTTTGTTACAAAATTTAAATTTTTCTAAAAAGACACCATTTTTAAATGCAAATTTTGATCATGCATTAGAGAGACAATTGATGAATCTAATTTTTTTCAGTAGACCTAAGATGAAATAATGATATACAATTAAACTTTTTACTCGGGATTTTGGGCCACAGTCTTTATTTTACCTCCAAAAATCACTAATTTACAAGTCAATAATTTTGAACAAAACTGGACAAATGAGGCATTTCTTGAGATAATCGAATCTTGAGGGTGCTTTTTTTGGATTCCTCAAGTTAAAATTTATTAGAGTACCAAATTTTAGGAAACTTCCCCAAGCCATTATGAAGATACTGTATGTCAAAGTTGCTTTGTAGTCGCTTCAGAAAATCACTAAAATGCTGAGTCAGCATTATTTCAAGTGACGATAATTTTCGCAGTTATTATTTTTTTGATATGGACTGCAAGTGGTGTAAAAATAAACAAATTCTGAGACGTAAGGGTGTCGAAAATTATTTTTTTTGGATGATTTCATGTATTTTTACCCTTTACTAAAACTCTTTGGAATTAAACGTGCTTGAATAAATTATAAAGTCTGTAGATTGCGGCGTATATTTTAAAGACTCTGAGAGAATTGCTATTGTGGAGACTGCGAGCTTCGAGTAAAACAACAAAGTTTTTTTTTTTTGGTATACATTTATTATTTTGTTTTACTTAAAAAAATTCTGCCCAAACATTTTTTATTATCATTTTAACAATCCCTTTAACAAGTTTTTTGACTTTCTGGTTTTCTTTGTAAAACTTAATAATTAAAGTTGTTTACTGTTTATAGAAAATATCTAAATACACAATGCAAGAGTATATCCTCGCTGCAAAGCAAAACTATCTTTTTTTTGTCTATTTTTGCCAATAATGATTTTTTTGGTTTAATATACTTAGGTGTATAAAAAACATCTTACAATGTATGGGGCCAAAACTGATTGAATTCTGGACTCTATGAGTAAAATTTAAATATCTAATGCCCAAAAAAAATATTTAAGAGATTCAAAAGTTTGAAATCTTATCCCAACTCTCTGTGATGCAAACCCAAAAAAGAAGAAGGATCCATCATGATGGATTACAAACATTAGGAAATTTAAAATAAACACAGGACAGAGATTTCTTTATGTACCGAAGACTGGTCTGAATAAAGGAAAGTAAGTAAAGGTACAAGGTAAGGAAATGCCTAAAGGATGTGATAAGAAATGTCTGTTTCAGTGTGTAGAAAAAATGTCATCGACCATATTTAGACGTTTAGAGTTGTTGAATCACATTACATGAGACACACAGAAAAATCACAGTTTCTTCGTCAGGAGCTTTCAATTAAGGAAATGAATAGACTCTTCATAAAGTACTGCAGAAAAATCTTCTTATAGAGGGATACAAGTTCTAGTTCAAGTACAGAGAATTTTTAAACATTTTGTTTAAAATTCCTTTAAAACTTAAGAAAGATCAGCGTGGAATTTGTAGAAATTTTACGAATAAAATAGAAAAGGGTGATGAAGATTGTCAAAAGTATAACAAACATGTCAACGACAAAAAATTTACTTGAGCTTATAAAGAAAAGAAGAATAAAGCAATAAAAACACAGTTGATTGTAACTGCGACTCTTGACTTAAAGCAGGATCTTTTATCACCATATGGTACAACCGAAGCTTTTTATTATTCAAGGCGTCTGCACAATTATAACCTCACTGTCACAAAAATTGATTCTTTAAAGACATATTCATATTTTTGGAATGAGAATAAAGGGGAAAAAGCAAGCTGTGAAGCAAGTACAGGAGTATTTAAATTTATTGAATCTGAAAGCAAAGAAAGAGCAACGCAATTTCATCTCTTCTGCGATTGATGTGGGGACCAAAGCCAAAATAGAATGATGAACATAATGTTGTCAGATGCATTGACTCTATTCAAACTAGATTTAATCAAACTTACATTCTTTGTACCAGGACACAGTCAGAGTGAAAATGATGTTGCCCACTCAATAATTAAAAAACATCAAAATCGAACAACATACACACCTAGGCATTGGGAAACAACAATAGAACAAGCTTTTTAAAAAAATGCCTGTGTATTAACTGTGTTAAATCATGATGATATAATAAATTTTAAAAATAAAAAAGCATTTCCAGCATACTCTACAGTATAAGCAAATAAATGCTCTGAAATACCAAATTTAACAAAAGCAAATAATCCAAAGTCTAAACCGTATGTGGGCCAGTATTGTACAGGTAATGTGGGCCAGTATTGTACAACTAAAAGTTTTAAAAGAAAATCCTGATATTATGTACTTTAAATATAACTATGAAGAAGAATATAAAAGTTGTATTTTTCAAGCAAAAAGCACAGCTCATAAAAAAGCAGCAACAGATATACACTTACAAAAGCAGAAGTATCTTGCTCCAAGAGATATAATTGCACTGAAAAAAAAAAGATTTCCTTTCCCTATGCAACAAAGGTTATATTCCAAAATAGCTTTATCATGTCTACCGAAACCTAAAGATTTTAGTCAGTTGCATGGATGATGATGACAATGATGAAATACCAAAAATGAAACCAAAACAACAAAACAAAAATGATAACAAAGTAGACCATCAAATAATTAAAAAAGATTCTATAGATTCTGTTTCCAACAGTTTAAGAAAAAGTTCACAATCGGAAGAAGCTAGATATTACAAAATGACTGCTGTTATAATGAAACCTTTGTTACTTGTATTACTTGTTTTATTTTACTCATTTTAAAAGTATTTTTCAAGTTGATTAGATGTTAATGATTCCATCACTAAATGATTATTTTAAAAAACTATTCATTTGTTTAGTTAAATAATGGTTAAGTTTTTAAACTTCATTTTGCATAAGTTTCATTATTAAGTAATAAACTTGATAGAATGATAAAGAATTAAATACTTGAATAAAATTTATGGACTTCAGATATTTAATTTGTAGAGTTTTCCATATTTAAGTTCCTTTTAAGACTATCTTATTTTGAAATGACCTGTTAAATTGCTTAAACTTTAATTAAATTTTTTTTTGTTATACTATGAAAAATGATAGAATTTAAAGACTGAAAACAATTAGGTTTAATCCTAAAAATTAAACGCAGTGATTAATTTAAAACTTTAAATGCCTTTTTCTCAGAACAGCAAAAACGGACTTAAGATTTGTTTTGCAGTGATCATATATGCATATTTGTTTGATACATATTTTAATATTTACTTGTTAAATCTCATTTTTATTTTCTGTATAATTGATTATTAGCAACACTGAGCTAAATGAAAAATTTGACTCACTAATGAACATTGCCATTAAATATTAACTTACCATTAAAAAAAATTTAAATAATGTTAAGGATTTTGGACTTTATATTCATTTTTTTTTTTAATAATAAAAAAAAGATTTGTCTAACTTTTCGGCCTAAAATAAAATTGTAAAAATCTAAAAATACTAATATGGTGTAAAATTGAAATATTATTTGTAAAATATTCTCAACTACATTTAATGTTTTAAAAATTTCAAAAAAAGAAGAAATATAAAAAAGAATAATGTCCTACCATCGATAAAGCAACAGAATCAGTTGGATCAAAACTTTTGCGTCTGTGTGACCTAACCTTATATTCAGTTTTGCAAGCAGACTTTGGTATTGTGACTCTACATAAACAAAAAAGTCTGAAAAATTGAAGCATCAAAAATTATTATATATAGCATATAAGTATACCTTACACAGTCAGATTTAAAATTTGAAATAAGATTATTGTTTGTGTCACACAAAATGTTTGTAAAACTCTGAACTGGAATAAAGTTTAAACGATTATTTATCATGTATGAACTTTTGCGCCTGTGTGACCTTACCTTTATTCAGTTTTGCAAGCAGACTTTGGTATTGTGACTCTACATAAACAAAAGTCTGAAAAAATTGAAGCTTTAAAAAATATTATATATAGCATAAAAGTTTACCTTACACAGTCAGATTTAAAATTTGAAATAAGATTATTGTTTGTTTCACACAAAATGTTTGTAAAATTCGGAACTGGAATAAAGTTTAAACGATTATTTATCATGTATGAACTTCCTTTACCTAAATAAAAAATTGAGTAATATATTAAATCTCTCTCTCTTTCTTTATATATATATATATATATATATATATATATATATATATATATATATATATATATATATATATATATATATATATATATATATATATATATATATATATATATATATTTATATATATATATAGAACTCTTATATGTTGTCAGAAAGTTTTTTCCATATTTTGTTGACAAAAAGTAAAAATTTAAATGCAAGACCGGAATTTTTTTTTTTATTAATTGATAGACTGCCTGCCTCAACCAAACCCTCAGTCGATGTAGCAGCACTCCCTTGCAGGTCAGGCTAAAAGATAGTAGATGTAGCAGCACTCCGTTGCGAGTCAGGCTATTTGTCAGTCGATATAGCAGCACTCCCTTGCGAGTCAGGCTATTTGTCAGTCGATATAGCAGCACTCCCTTGCGAGTCAGGCTATTTGTCATATATATATATATATATATATATATATATATATATATATATATATATATATATAAAATATATATATATATAAAATATATACATATAAAATATATATATATATATATAATATATGTATACTTTATAAATATATCACACATGTTTAGAACTGCATACCTCAACCCTAATTATCAGTTTGTTTATGGACTAAAGCTCCAACCTACTATATCATTATAACATTATCAGTGATGTTTCTTGCAAATACACAAGTATGCAACATGAGATATAAATACACATGCATAAATTACACTAGAATAAGGTAAACACATTAAAGCATTTATGTCAGCTTTTTTTTTATGTTGCCCACTTGACGACAAAGTCATGTTGAAAAGTTAGTATGGATCTACATTGTAGAGTTCATTATTTATATACAGTAAATAAAACACATTTATATTATTTATTATGTATTTATAGTAAAAGACTCATTAATCATTAAATTTCCTTTTTAAAATTTGTGTTTTACAATCAGGATATATGTTTTTAACAGTGATTAAATCATGAAATTCTAGCATTATTTAACCGCTTTTTCTGCTGTATTATTAAATGCTCTCAGTTTCAATAGCTTCCTTTTAGCTTATTGGAACAAATCATCATTTGACTATAAAGAAGGGGTCTTCTTCAGAAAACTGCCATCAATTATGAGTCGATTAAATAGGAACTTTCTTTTTGCAAAGATGAAATCATCGATGTTTTCTCTGAAATTAAAACAGAAGGAACTTTTATCAATTGTATGGTAAACTATAGTAGAAAATCGAAGTATAATTTACATATAAAATATACTAAAAAGTGGGCCACAAAGTTCTACTTTGATTGCGATATGTTTATTGTAAGCTGATGGGTTTACTTTAGTTTTTTGATCGACATCATTGTCAAATAAAGACAAAACAGACATCTGTCAAATACCATAAATGCTGGCAAAACTTCTGTAAAGCTTCTTTAGAAATATTTTTGTCTATTGTTTCGTAAACTTTCAGGGGTTTCATTTCAAAAAGTTTAAGACCTGATAAGGTGCTTTTAGTACTAAAATGCATTGGAGCCAGAATTTGACGTAGGATTTCACAGTAAACAGGCAGAGATCCAACAGAGTTACCTTACCCTTAATTGAAATTCTGAATTAGGAGCTTGTAGTGATATTCTTAACGAATAAATGGCTCTCGCCATCCACAGAGCTTAGTGCATAGCGCCTGGAGGCCAAATCTTAAATTTATCTGTCCAAGAAAATCTCCACCGAGAAATATTATCGAAAGCTCAATTAATTCACGATAGTCATCTCTAGCTATTTCTTTAGTCAATTCAAATTGGTAGAATTCTAGCAGTTTATCAATTTCTGAAACATTTAAACAAGATAACTTTCCTGTACAAATTTGTATTTTTTCAGCATCTACATTTTTCCAGTTTTCTCAGAACTTTTTAAACAACGAAATGTTTGTAGTGACTTGGCTAATTTTCGCTTTTAACACACTTTTTAATACTAGTTCGTAGACGCGATGATGGCAAGAAAATAAGCATATCTTTATCCAGTTTTTGTTCGAGAAGCACACGTGCATCATCAATACGCCCTGTATTTAAAGCAGTAGTATCACAACAGAGAATCTGCACTCTGTCCTCAAGATTCCAGTTGATAATGGCATTCCAAACAGCTTGTGCCTGTTCGCTTCTTGATGAGCTGTCCAATTCTGGCACAGCGATAAGTTGTTCGTTATTATCATGTGAAATAACTATTGGGAGGTGTTCTTCTTAAGATTAATGTAAATCTAGAGCCAGCAATAGTTTGCCATACCAGTGGACAGTTATGGTATATGAGTTTTGAAAATTAACTTTTATAGTTTTAGCCCACTCTCTTTGAACTTAGGTAAGAATTCTATGGATTGAGGACTTGCTTATAAAAAATTCACCCATGTTATGTCCTAGTGCGTCAATATTAGCTTAAATTATAAATACACGTTTAACTAGGGATTGTTCCTGGAAACTTGTTCCCAGGAAATTCCTAGGAAAAATAATAAACCAAGAATCTGAAACCCTGAGAAATTTTCTCTGGATTTTTTTTGGTACCCATGGATTTTAATAACAA
This sequence comes from Hydra vulgaris, assembly GCF_038396675.1. NCBI lineage: Eukaryota > Metazoa > Cnidaria > Hydrozoa > Anthoathecata > Hydridae > Hydra > Hydra vulgaris. The sequence continues at coordinate 6,219,879 of NC_088931.1, forward strand.
ATTGTTTAACTTTCCCACCAAAAATAGAATTTTTGTTTTTTCGGACCATCAGTAGATCGCCTAAAGTTATTGTATACTTGTTAAAATTTATTGCTGTGCAATTAAATTTTAATAATTATTATAAAAATGTTCTTAAATGGTAAAATTTCAAAGGTTTGAAACTATTTTGATCTGAAAAAAAATGATGAGGCACGATGCAAACAATGCCCAAAATTAATATTATGCAAAGGGGGTTCAACCATTGCACAGTGACCCAGATTAAGTTAAAAGCGACAAAAATTACCTAACTATTAAAAATATATACATTAAGCTTATACTATACATTAAAATAGGGGTTTTTGGGGTCAAGGAATTCAAATTAGTAACTTAAAATTATTTTTCACATGCACTAAATACCCATATAACGCACATGTGTGCGTCAAAACGAGCGTTAGAGGACTTTAAAATTTGTAAATAATATTTTTAGTAAAAAAATTAGCTTCCTTGACCCAAAATATAACATTATTTCAAAAACGCATTTAACGTGCGCGAATTTGCTAAATGTACTAGACGTGTAACAAAGCGCATTATGAGTCTTTAACGTAATCTATAATACAAAAATAAACAAATCAGAATATTAAAATTTTTTCACAATTTAAATTACTAATAAGTTCATAACTTCTGGAGGTAAAGTTCTTCCTTGATAACTCCTGTGTTTTACAAATGAAATGCTTAAGATTTTTGAATCCCATCTAATCAAAAGGTAGTGCACCTGATCTTTCATCAAGTTAATTCTTGATATTTTTGTTGTGTGATGCAACCTTACATTTCGGATTTGCTTGTTTAAACTTTCCTGAGCTTCCTCAGAGTATTGGGCAACTGGCAAATCAAATTGCTTTGAAATGGAGCAACCATGTATCAAAATTTTGTGAACACTGGGTGGCATTATATACCAACCATATTTATTAACTATTATTTTAGCTGCATCAGTACAATAAACTTCAAATTGATTACCATCAACATGGCACCCAGAGGATATTGTAATAAGGACAATGTGCATTCTCTTTATAACTTCCATACCAACCCCTGTTATTTCAGAGAAAATCTCAGAGTTCTCAAATGCTCTTCTTGAAGTATTTCCACCATTGCTATTAACAAATCCTTCTTTAGGCTGGTCAACAATGACCAGCAAACCAGCAACAACGATCAACTTATCTCCTAACTTTGATTTAATAAAATTCTTCTTTAAATTTACAGTAAGCTTCTCTTTTTCAGTTCTGGCTTGAAACTTCTGGATTTCTATCTTATAACCTAAATGTAAGATGAATTTAAAAGATCTTATCCAACAGTGCAAATTTGAAATACCTAGTTTAAGGGCTTTCTCATTTACAGGCTTTTTTTTAACTAAATCTATATCACTCATCTCTTTAGGCTTACAACCACACACATTACAAGACTGCGTTGACTTTGCGTCAGTCAATGAATTCATTACTTTTCCATCAAACATGACCACATCAATTTTAAAAGCATCCTCAATAGTTATTACTGCACCAGCAATATTCAAATCTGTTGAGAAGGGTTTTAACTGACTCATTTGAGTTTGAAGATCAGTTTCTTCTTCTTTGCACAACTCTGATGTCTCTTTTTTATATTGCAGGTGAAGAGGTCTACAAAAGTGGCAGCTAGAACTTTTAGAATTTTTCCGAAAGTCAATGTTTTCAACTTTAAACAGAAGAGGTACAATTGCTGTGCTAAATTCTATCTTCTTGCTATTCTATCTATATCTTGATTCTTCAGTAAAATTAAGGCTATCAAACTTTTGCTTATAAATGTTTGACTCCATCAAACCCAATTTTCACATATAAATTTCCATTTATTTCAACTTTACAACTTTCCTTTATCATATCTATAATCCTGGTAACTTTATGATTTAGCATACTTTGTAATGAGCATTTTGCTGATATTTCAGTAAATTGAACACCTTCAGGATAACATTTCAGCTTTTCTTCCCCAAGCTTATCAAGACTAGGATATATTTTTACATTTGAGAAAGGGCTGAATTTCTCAACATTTTGTATTGTAAACCACTTAAGTCAGTTTGCATTTTCAGAGCAAGAGCATCCTCATTTCATAGTTTCATAGTTATTTTAGTCAAGGAATCAATACTTCTTCTCATCTGAGCTACATAAACACATTTAGAAGTTCTTTTCAAAATTTAAGCTGAATCTTTTTCTTATGCTGCTTTAGCAGTCTTTGATGCAGCAAGGGATAGAGCTACATGGTGTTGATTAGCTACATCTGCAATGTTTGCTCTTTTACTTCTTTCACAAAGATCTCCACATTCATTAATTGGTCTTCCTGGTCTAGGATGAAAAGACACACTATAATCAATGAGATTTTTTCCAAGTCAATTATTTTCGTACATTAAAAACTTTTCATAGTTTCTACAATATTTTTTAAGCTTATTTTTCACTTTCAAAATAAAAATCTGTACAATTTTATTTAGTTCACCTAGTTTATCTTTAGGAATTATTTCAGAATTTTTGATAAATTCGATAAGTATTTCAGGAAGATTTTTCATTCATGTATTGGATGGACCCAGAGTTAAACCCTGAGGAACACCTAAAGACATAAACTTAGTAGTGGATGAGATATTACCAATAGTAACACTTTGTGGATGATGGTTTAGATATGACTTAAACCAGTTCAGAGCAATTCCCCTTACACCATAATGATACAGCTTTGATAACACTGCACAACAAATTTTTATAAAAGTCTTGCTTCCTGAAAAGTTTTAGGTGATTGTGACAGGTATCTATAGGGTATACACAAATATAGTTTTTGTTTTACTGCATCACGCAGGAACTCTAAGAAATAGACATTTATATGTTTACCTATTTAATCACGTTTATGCTCCGCATGAGCCATTAGTTCAACAGAATTAAAAATGTTTTGCTCCTGATTTTCTTTTGTATTCAACTTCTGGTGCATCACATTGCAGTGTCCAACAGTAGTCAGCAAGCATTGACGGATTCCAGTTGCCCTGGTACCGTTTCTCCATTGTAACAATGTCCTGGTGAAACCGCTCACCACGTTCACCACTGACAGCACTGAGATTCATGGGGAAGAAGTCCAAGTGCGAGTGAAGGAAATGAACCTTGAGTGACAGGTTGCACTTCATTTTCTGGTATGTGCGGATAAGTTTGTCTACGACTTCAACGTAGTTTGACGCTCTGTAATTGCCCAGGAAAAAAAATATCTTTGCTGGCTCGACAAGTGGTTCGTGTGCAACATTTTTCTATCCTGGAACTAACTTTTTGCGGAGTGGCCAGCTCTGTCGACAATAATGTGACTCTTTGGCATGGCTGTCCCATTCACAGATGAAACAACAGTACTTGGTATAGCTAAGCTGCAGTCCCAGTAACAGAGCAACGACTTTCAGATCTCCACAGATATTCCAGTTGTAACTGCTATACTTGATGTGCATGAACAACAGTTCCATATTCTCATATGTTTCTTTCATGTGTACCACATAGCCAACAGGTACTGACGGATAAACGTTGCCATTGTGTAGCAGAACAGCTTTCAGGCTTAGCATTGACGAATCAATGAAGAGACGCCACTCTTCTGGATTGTGATCACAACCCAAGGCCGAGAACAATCCTTCAATGTTACAACAGAAACAGGGACTGTCGACTTGGGCAAAAAAATTTTTTATCATGGCGCCGGCTTCTGAACATAGAAATTTTCGTACTTGGTGACAGCAGACACCATCCCTGCAGCCTGGAACCCAGCAACTTGGCTTTTGCTTTTGACAGACCTAAATCTCTAACCAAATTGTTCAATTCTGATGAGCAAGGTTCAAAATCTGGGTCAATGTCACTGTCAGTACCTGCACTGGAGTTTCTTCATCTGGTTTATCTAAGGTCCAATCCTCTGTTTCAGAATTGGGAGACTGTCGTCATGTGGCACAGGTCTCATTGCTGAAGGCAAATTAGGAAATTCAATTGACTTTTTGTTTTTGGAAGAGAAACCAGATATATTAATCAAACAAAAATAACAGTCCGTCACATGGTCTTTTTGTTCGCGCCAGATCATTGGAACAGCAAACGGCATACTCTTACAAGTGCCTCTGAGCCAGGTTCTTAGATTGACACCGCATGTTGTGCAGCAAATGTGAGGCGCCTATTCCTTGTCTTGGTCACCAATTTTGCAGCCAAAATACAGATGATAAGCTTTCTTCACAAGATCAGTTATAGATAAAGTTGAAAACTTAATCTCTTAAATGGTACGTGATATGTAAATTTTGATGCGATATTTGTGATCAGCACCCTAAAATCTTTAACACCTAACAGTGTTCAAGAAGCAAAAAATGTGTTGTGCAGTGTAATAGAATTTCATGGTTAACAGTATCAAAAGCTTTTTGCAGATCAACATACACTCCACCAGCAAATTGTTTTTGATCAAAGCCTCGCATATGGTTTCAGTTATACCTATGAGTGCTTGGTAAGTAGAGTGTTTCTTTCGGAATCCAAACTGCAGACTATATAAACTATCTGATAGATTTAGAAAACTGAATAGCCTATTATAAATAAGCTTTTCAATTTATTTACCTAGATTTGAGAGTAAGGTTATAAGCCGATAGTTACAAGGATCTTGTTTATAGCCATAAACAAGATCCTTGTTTAAATAAGGAAATATCCCTGATTGAAAAGATTTATTTATTATAATACTCAAAGGTCATTATTTTTGAAGGAATGCTATTGGGTCTAGTGCCGTTTTTTTAGATTCAAGAGGGAGATATAGTCATTTACTTCTTGAGAAGTAACTGGAGATAAAAAAAGTATCAGGATTTTGTTTTTTTAGATAGTGGCTGAAGTGATATCTAGGAGGTATAATTTGTTTAGCAAGATTATCTGCAATTGAAGAAAAATAAACATTAAATGTGCTTGCAATTATTTTTTTGTTAGTTACAGTTTTATTATTGATGTTTAAACTATCTATATTATTGTTGTTCTTTGATATAATATAAATAGTACTCCTTATTCCTTTCCAGGTGTTTTTAAGGTTATTTAGATTTTCATTAAAGTAGGTTGAATAATATGTTTTTTTTGAGAATCGCAGTAGGTTACTAATTTGATTTCTATAATATTTGAATTTTTGAAAATATTGAAGCTTTAAATTCTCATTTTTACATTTTACAAACTTCTTGTGCAACTTATTTTTAATTTGTATTGATGTGATGATTTCATTAGTAATCCATGGCTTTGATAAAGATTTATTAGCTTTTTTGGTAGACATTTTGAAAGGGGCATGATTATCAAGTAATCTTTTAGGTGCATCCAAAAACTTAGAAGTAGAGTTATTAACACATTAGCTCCCTTTTTGGTTTATTGAAAGCCAATCAGTTTCTTTAAGGTCTTTAAGAAAACTTTTTTCATCAAAATTTTAAAAACATCTAAGATATAGTTTGGGATTAGACTGTTATAAGTTCTTGCATGGAAAGGATATGAACTGAATAAGATGGTCAGCAAGGCATACTGTTAGGTTGCCTGATTTAGTATTTGGAGCGTGAAAGTTTACAAATGTATTATTTATGAGTGTCTTTGATTTTGGAGTAATTCTGGTTGGTTGAGTTATTAATGGGAAGAGGGAGAAAGAACACATAAGATCTAGAAAGTTAGAAACATCATTACAGAAGTCATATTTTAAAAGATTAATGTTGAAGTCTCCTAAAAGAACTATATTTTTATTCTCTAGCGATAGTCAAGTAGGGTTTGTATATAAGTAATACTGATCTCACTAGTGTTCATACATGGGTGGTGATAAATGCAACCTACAATTATATTTTTTTCTGATGGCAGTAAAATTTCAATAAAGGTTGATTCTAGTTCTTTTTTTTCCTGAATTTTGAGGTCAGATCTTAAATCATAATTTAATTCAGATTTTATATATATAATAGTTCCTCCTTTATTAGAATGAGAATCAGTACGTTCAAAGACATAGCCATTTAAAATGATACCAGTGTTTTGTTGTGATTTAAGTGAGTTATAGATATAGCAATGAGATATAGCAATTGAGTTTATTATTCATAAGGGAAAGCAGAAGTTTTAGATCAAGGTAATAATGCCAAGGATGATATGTTTACATGTAAATAGGTTTTTGAATCAATACTAATAGCTTTGTTATACTGTTGTATCATAGTTTTTACAATTAATATAATCATTGTCAAGTTTATTTTGAAAAAAATTATTTAGGTTAGATGAAGTGTCATAAAATAAAATACGAGTAAAAGTATTTGCACTATTTATAGTGACCTTAAAATCCTTATCTGTCAGAGAAGAGTATGGTAGAGTGTTTTCTAAGCAATTAAAACAGTACCAATAGCCAGTTTCAGCCATCAAAGAATTGAAGAATTTTTTATCAACATTATTACACCTAATGTGGATCCACTCATTGCAAGAGTCGCATTGTATAGCTTTTTGATTACATGTTATGGTTTTATAACAAACACCACAAGGAGACTTAACAACCATATTATTCACTTCAGCATTTAGGATAATAAAGATGAGAAAAGGGTATTTGGTTAAACTAAATTTATATTTGTATTTTTATTAGATTTTTATTTTTATTTCTAATTTATGAGTTTTATATTTTTATTTCTATTTTTTGAATTTTATATTTTTATTTATGACTTTTATGTTTTTTATTTTAATAGAGTTTTATTGGTATTGTTGGCTTCAAATTTTAGTCTAAATATTATATTTTGTATACTACTGAACACTATGCAATAATGTGTGTGAGTATTTTGATGAAAAGTAAGAATGTAACTATATTATAAAAGTAAAGAATGTAACACTTTTGAAATTTATAAATTCTAACAGAGATAACGTATTAAATATTTGTATTATAAAATATAGTTACTTATAAGAATCGGATAATAATAAATAATATGATAGATATATTATAAATACTTTATAAGTATTATGATACTGTATAAATAATCTTTATATTTAAATAATAAGTCTAAATAATCTTAATAGTAGTATATAGTATAGATATATATAGTAAATAATCTTAATAGAATATATAGTATAGGTATAAATATAAGTATAAGTTTTAAATATAAATAAGATTTATAATATAACTATACTGCTTTAGTAGAAATATAAGTGATAAAATAAAATGAATAGGATAAATATAAGGGGTACAATAAGGTATATATGACAAGATAAAAATTATATATACATATAAATATGTGCATATATACATACACACATATCTATATCTATACATACATATATATATATATATATATATATATATATATATATATATATATATATATATATATATATATATATATATATATATATATATATATATACATATATATATTTATATATATATATATATATATTTATATATATATACTTATATATATATACATATATATATATATTTATATATATATACATATATATATATATATATATATATATATATATATATATATATATATATATATATATATATATATATATATATATATATATATATATATATATATATATATATATATATAAATTATGTTAGTGTATTCTACAAACAGAGAATAAGTTTTAAATATAAATAAGATTTATAATATAACTATACTGCTTTAGTAGAAACATAAGTGATAAAATATATATATATATATATATTAATATATTTATATTTATATATATATATATACATATATATATATATATATATAGATCTATAGTTTGTTGGCTTTGGGAAGAGCGGAAGGAAAAAAGTGATTCTTACGCCAACATAGACGTCACTTTTAATTACTTTTAACTTTCGTCCAACATTTCCGTGTTGGACAAAAGTTAAAAGTACAATTTAATTACAAATTAATCGTTTTTTAAAAAAACCACAAAAACGCAAATTTAATTGACCGGAATGTATTTAAAAACATTCTGAATGTTTTTAAAACATTCTGAATGTTTTTAACAATATAAACAATGTTTTTATTTTTATTTTTTTTAATAAAATGTTTTTATTTTTATTTTTTTTAATAAAATGCTTTTATTTTTATTTTTTTTACTGTAAATCATGCGCGGAGTGTTGCTACATCGACTATCTTATAGCCTGACTCGCAAGGGAGTGCTGCTACATCGACTGACAAATAGCCTGACTCGCAAGGGAGTGCTGCTACATCGACTGACAAATAGCCTGACTCGCAAGGGAGTGCTGCTACATCGACTGACAAATAGCCTGACCCGCAAGGGAGTGCTGCTACATCGACTGAGGGTTTGGTTGGGGCAGGCAGTCTATCATTATTAAAAAAAAAAAATTCCGGTCTTGCATTTTAATTTTTACTTTTTGTCAACAAAATATGGAAAAAACTTTCGGACAACATCTAAGGGTTCTATATATATATATATATATATATATATATATATATATATATATATATATATATATATATATATATATATATATATATATATATATATATATATATATATATATATATATGCATGTATGTTTTATGTTTATATATGCACACATATATAAACATAAAACATACATGTAATACAAAATATATACATATAATATAGACAACTTATATACTATGGAGTAATATATAAATCAAATTATGGGTATTTAAGCAGAACTAAATAATAGTTAATAATGAACAACAACAAAAAATTAAAACTGGACTAATTTTCAATGAATGGTAGCTTAGACTGATTGAAGGAAATTATTAGTTGCCATAATATTAACTCCTTAACTGATTGAATACGACTTTAGAAAAGGGGAGAACCACTATAATGAGTTTGTTGTGAAACAGTTGAATAAGGAAATAAATTTTTTGAACAAAGTAAATAAACAAAGTAATACTGCTTTACGTCTAAACAATACTTTATGCCAAAAATGCAGAACAGCCAGTCTTATTTGAAACAAAATATCAATGTCAACAATGTTATTGTAAAATGCAATGTAAACTATCAATGTAGACGACCAGTTAATATTTTAACTCTCTCAGCTTTCGTAATCTCACTTCAGTGATTCAATTTTAAAAAGCATCCAAAGCAAACACTGCACTATTTAAAATACTGAGGGAGAAAATCTTGATAAGTATATCAAATTGAAACTCTAAAAACATTAGAAAAGAACGTCGAGGAACTTTGTAAGAAACCATAGAGCGAAGAATCAGATGATAGCAGATTTATTTACAATTTTAGAGAGTTTATAGTCAATTGTTTTTATGATATAGTTTGTAAAATATCCGAAATATCTGAAAACTGTTTTTAAATTGAAAAAGGGAGGGGTGGGTGTTCAAAACTGTTTTAAACCGAAATGCCTAAAAACTGTTTTTAAATAGAAAAAGGGAGGGGCGGGTGTTCTATTTGACAAAACTATGCATGAATCTATTTAAAATATCTCCTTAATGAGTAGGAAGTTGCAGCAAATACTGCAGTTTAGTGGTTTTGTTTCACTAAAATTGAATGTGGAACAATGCGGAACATTTTTTTGGTTGGCACTTATGTTTAAACTTGTGTACTAAAATTTTAATTTTTTAAAGAAAAATTAAAAAGAACTTGTTTTTTAAATCTAAAGAAAAAAAATTAATTTTAAATATCTAAGCACTCATTACTTTAACAAAAACTATAAAGTTTTATAATAATTTTAAAATAATAAGGTTTTGCATGGAGGTCGAAAATATGGAGGTTGAAAATAAGGTTGCTTACAAGATAACCATACCTTAAATTTTCTTAATTTTATGGTGATAAATTTAACTTTTTACACATATATCCCTTTAAAATTACACAATAATAATATCTGTGAAATTATTTAAAGTTGATTTTAGATCAAAAAGTAGTTTACTTTAACATTTTAAGTCTAAAAACGATAAAACTTTCACTTTTTTTTTGGACTTGTCAAAAAAAATTATGCCATTTTGATGTTAATCTGGGTCACTGTGCGTTGGGTTGAAAAGACATTTAGAGAAAATCCACAACATTATTTTAAATAAAGAATGTGAAGGTGAGCCACCAAATAAAAAACGTCATGTTCAATCTACAATTGATTCTATAATAAAAATTTCATTAGGAGAACAATTGGCTAAATATTGCTGCTATTGACGGATTTTCCATAAGTGCAATATTGAAAATGATTTTGATGTTTTTGATTATGAAAATAATAATGAGGATAAAAATGAAGTTAGTTACCCAGTTCCTGATCTTGCTCCTGACCTTTATCAGGTTCTGGTTAAAGTTTGTAAAATTGTTGTAAATTTTAAAAGATCTGCCTAAAAAATGGATTCTTTGAAACGTTATTCTAAAAGTGAATTTGGACAAGAACTAGGACTTATTTTAGATTCATAAACTCATTGGAATTCAATGCTGGACATGATTCAAAGATTTATTAAAGTTAAAAAAGCAGTTGGTAAATCTCTGGTGGATTTCAGTTTTGAAAAGCATATAATTTAGATATGCTTAATAATGCACTTTTAACTATTCGACCATCCGCTGAAAGAGTGTTTAGTTCAACAGGTTTATTTTTTTACAAAGTTGAGAACTAGATTATTAGACATTCATTTAGATGCACTGGCTTTTCTAAAAGGTCACTTTAAATCAAAAAAATAGTTTTAAAAATAAAGTGAAAAGAAAAAAGAAAAATTAATTTGTTTGTTTTTTATTTAAATGTACATTCCCGGGATTTTCCTGGGATCCCAGGAACGCTACAAAAAATTTGCCTATCCTGGGATAGCAAAAAGTCTGGGAATTCGCAATCCCTACATTTAACTGACATCTATCTAATGCGGTAACCAACTTTGGAGTTCAGTCTTCTCCGTTTGAAATTTAATGCTAGCGCACAAAAAAGCGCTAGCAGGATGGTCTTTTTTAAGTTAGGGCGCGATTTTAAAAATCCTTTTTTTCTGCTATTTAATTCGAATAAAAATAGCAAAAAGAATGCTTTGAATAAATACTAGATAAAATAATTAAAAAATAAACAAAATAAAAAAAGCATTTTTCATAAAAGTTGAAATGAACAAAAAAACTTTTGTTGCAATTTAAAACAAAGCACTTTCATATTTCAAAATCAGAAGATGAGTTTACTTGTGGTGGTTCATAAGATGATGTTGATGGAGCTAACGAATCATAATATTTAGCATGTCGCTTTTCCTCCTCAATGTTTCTAAAGCCCGCTTTTTCTTCATTTTCTGTAAATTTTTTGTCCACTCCAGCTAAGTGACCAGATAGACCTGGTTCTCTTTAGCACTCCAAGAAAATCCTTTATTTTAATTACCTGAAGCGCATCAGCATGAGAAACAAACTGTCAAGATTTGTGAAAAATCTTGTCGAGGTCAAACCCTTCTTTTTTTTCTTCTTTTTTTTGGTATAATAAAACTAGCTTCTTAACATAGTTAGGGAAATTGGAATGATTTAATCGGTAAACATTGGAATGATTTAATCGGTAAACATTGGAATGATTTAATCGGTAAACATTGGAATGATTTAATCGGTAAACATTGGAATGATTTAATCGGTAAACATTGGAATGATTTAATCGGTAAACATTGGAATGATTTAATCGGTAAACATTGGAATGATTTAATCGGTAAACATTGGAATGATTTAATCGGTAAACATTGGAATGATTTAATCGGTAAACATTTCCCAGTATTGATTTGATATTTTTAGAACTTCACAACTCCACTGACATGTTGACTACTTAAAAGTAGTGTGTTTACTAATAAAATAAATAAGTAGTAACAAGCAAGCGATGCAAGATTTCTGTTGCATCGTACTGTTCAAGCACAGACAAGTTTCGCTGCAAGTTGGCACGGGTTGTCGTGATACTAAGTATGCAAAACATTATTGGTAAATGTTTTGTGATCATTCAAACAAAATAAGAGGGTATGCATTAAAAGAATATCACTTTAATTTTTTGCAACACAATAATATATATATATATATATATATATATATATATATATATATATATATATATATATATATATATATAAACACATATATATATATTTATATATATGTATATATATATATATATATATATATATATATATATATATATATATATATATATATATATATATATATATATATATATATATATATATATATATATATATATATATACCAGGTCTTGTTTTAAATAAAAAATTTTATTTTTTAAATCATTTTTTTAAGTTACTGCAATAATATTAATTATTGCAAAACGAGTTAAATATTATTTAACTTCTTTTTTAGTATTACTTTTTTTTAATACTAAATAATTGAATTTAATATTACATTTAAAAAAACGTTTAATATTACCAAATTTCTTTCTTTTCTTGACATTTGCATAAATAAATTAAAATGTTAAACTTTTAAATAATTTTTTCTTAAATATATAATTGCGGCTTTGCAACTACTGACGATTTTTTATTAAAAAAAAATAAGCTAAATAAAAAAAATTAAAATAAAATAAATTACATTACTTTATTGCGATAAAAATGAGCTAATTTTTTTTTAAAACAAATAAAATCTAAATATTGAACAATATTTAGTAATATTTTTAAATAAATTTGACAGTTAAGTTAAACCCAAGCATTAACTTTAACTTTAATAAACTTAAATATATTTTTTAAATCAAAATTAAATTATATATTTTTTTATAAGAATAAAATTATACATATTTTTATTAAACTAGTTTTAAATTAAATCATATATTTTTAATCAGAATTAGATTATATTATTATGATCTTTGCTTCAAGCTTAAAGTATTAGCGCTTTTTAAGTGAAGAAATCAATCATTACAATAAAAAAAAAATAAAAAATAAAAATTTTTTAATTTTATTTGAATTTTTTTCATTAGTAAATAGTGTTTACATCTAACATAATTGTCATTCAAACTTTTGTAACAAATATTTTTCATAAACATTATTCAAAGGTTAATGTGATTTTTTTAAAAATTAATAACTTTTTTTATCTTACCGCTCATAGAACAATTTAAAAGTTAAAAAATGATAAAAAGCCGCTTAACCAAATTCACTTACAGCTTACATTTAATCGTTTAAGACATACGTAAATCGCTCTAGGTGTAACGCTTTAAAATAAGGACTGATATATATACATACATACATACATATATATATATATATATATATATATATACAATTCTCAGAATTAGAAAAAATAATTTGCCAACCTCAATTTTTTAAAGGTCGGCATCAGGTTGGCAAATAAAATTTGATACAAAGGTCTTACCATAAAACATCAAAACGAGGTTGGCAATTTTTTTACCAATATCAAACACTTTGAGGTCAGCATTGCCGAATGCCAGCCCTAATTCTGAGGGTTGTATGTATGTATGTATGTATGTATGTATGTATGTATGTATGTATGTATGTATGTATGTATGTATATATATATATATATATATATCAGTGATTCTTGGGTACCACAAGGACTCTGCAAAACGTGTAGAACAATTTTGCATAAAAAAAAAGAGGGAAAAGAAGTTATACTCTCTCCTTTGTTTAATTCCAATACAAGTGAGACCTGAAAGAAAAGGCACGATGTGTTATTACCTAATCTGCCAAATTGGTCATTCAAAGCTGTAAGAATCCTCTTGAAGAGCAAACCAAATATACGTTGCAGCACACGCCTCTACTTTTTAAAATTAAAATTAATGCCTTTTGAAATTAAAATTACCTCTATTAACTTCAAAAAACTCTCTTGTGAAAAAATTCTCTCACACAATATAAACAAGCTAATCAAATATCCATATAAATCAGTTTTTTTTTTGCAATAACAGCAGTTAATGAATTTTAACTGCTGAAAAATTGAAACAAAGACATGGTTATTCGAAAGTCTTCAAAAGCTTGTTCATAGATTTAATGGTACGACTGAAAAGTATATTAAAGAACATTTTCTTGAACTTGGTTTGTACAACTTCTTGAAAAAACTTTTTTTCTTGACTTTTTCAGTTGACATATCAATAAATTGAAATGTTAGATTCGAAGTTGTTGCCAAAACTTGTGCTGTGATAACGTACTCATCAAATTTAGTCTGATCGTAAATGGATTCAAAAAATGCCACATTAGATTTTAATACCTCAATGAAAACTTTGACATTAAAGTATTGAAATTTTTTTAAAGGATTTTCTCCCTAGTAGCACAAGTCATTAAACGAATAATTTCTTCTTGCATATTTTTGGTTTAAAAATGCTTTTTTTTTAATTTTTCCTTGCTTTGGAAACAGTATTCTATAATTGGGTCAAATTCTGCCAAAAATAAACTATTTTCAAGAAACTTTCATTGTTTTCTTAATAGTGTTTATCAGATGGTTTTCTAAATGCCATGTTTTGCCATGCCATCATAATAATTATGGAAATTATCCTTTTTAGAACATTATCCCATCAATCAATTTTATTCAAAAGTTACTTTTCTGTAAACAATCAACAGTTTTTAAACTTTAAAGTCTTTTTTTTAACTTCTTTTTGTTAACTCGATCTGCCAGCTTTCAATATGATCAGCACTAATTTCATGCCTTGTTAAGTTTTGTGATATATGTCTCCAGTCAGCAGATCCTGTTCTTGCAAGGGAAATGCCTGTATTGTTGAATAGATTACAAAAGAAACAATATTTTTTTCACTTTTTCTGAGTAAATCAGCCATGATCTAATATTTGTGATTAAAATCACGATTCTTAATACTTTTTAAATTTTTTTATTATATGAATTTACCTTCCCAAGGCCATGACTAGAGTCGAGGAGGCTACTTTAGTTGTGGTTACAACTCTCTCCACTCTATAACTCTGAAACATGAACCTTGATGGACAAGGCCGCTGTGCAAAGAAACTAGTTAAGCCCAGTACTACCAGGGACATGGTGGGGATATAACTTGGAACTTCTCGCTTATGAGGCGAGCACTCTACCATTACACCACTACCGCACTGATTATTGTTAAACTTACTAATATAAAAAATTAAAAAAATTAATATCCAAAACATATAATGACTGATCATAATAATATAATAACTATAATAATAAAGTTATTATGAAAATAACATTGAAAACTTTCGGAGAATAACCAAGTTCTATTGGTACTAAAATATCCTGATTAAGCAAAAAAGAATTCAGGAGTTTTCTATACAGACACTTTTATAAAAAAAATTGTTTGTAAAATTTAAATATTGAAATAGCAATATAATTTTAAACATATATAAATAATGATCAAATATTATTAGAAAAAAGTATTTTTTTGGCAATTATTCATTTACTGTTGATCTTAAACTTGCCACTTTCAAAAGTTTGCAGCCTGCGTGCATTGCACACTTTGCACACACCACCAGTCGGCACTGTATATATCATAATAAATTATAAATAATAAACTAATTTAATGATTTATTGGATAAAAACCTACAAGATAAAGATTTACTTTTAAATGAACTCGTAAACAGCATATTTTCTGAGTATTCACTGAAATGCAAAAAAATAAAATAATAAAAAATTATCACAACCTAAAAATATATCTTTATTTTTTTATTTAAAAAAGAAACAGAAACTACTCTCTAAACAATTTTTACTAAATTAATATTAATGATTTTATCAGACAATATAAAATTTATATTATATTTCAAAATTTTTATAGTATATATATATATTTTTAAAGAAATTGATTTTTAAACAAAGATATATTTTAGAAGAAAAAAAATAAGTCTGCAGAAGCTAAAATTAAATTAGAGTAAATTTGAAAATAGAATAAATTAGAGTAAAATTGACAATAGAATAAATTTTGAATTGATAAAATTAATGTTAATGTTTAAAAAAAGAAAATATGTTAATACTGCAATATGTAGATACTGCAGCAATCGAAATGAATAAAATATAATGAAAAACAATATTGTTAACATATACCTTGGGAGAAATGTATCACTTCTGCAATCTTCAGCATTTGTTTGCCGAAACTTACAAATTTCATCAAAAAATTCATCTGATTTTTCATTTATATAAGAATCGTTTTCAAGCATGCCTGCAATCCAATCATACCCCAACATTGAGCAATCTAGTTTTTCCTTGTGATATTTTTTAAATTTCTTTTTCTTGTCGGAAGCAAAACACACTTTATTAGTTTTTTTTTGAGACTGTTAAAAATGGTAAACATTGTTGTTATTTATATTGATAAAATATATTTTTTTAAATGTTATTTATGTCTTGTAATTAATAATAAACAGAAAATTAAATTTTTTTACCATGAAAATTTGGAGATAGAACCTTATAATTCTCATCTACCGATATGCTATTTTGTCTTATATCAAATTATATTACTTAATAAATAAAAAATAATGTGTATTTGAAGCAATCAATTTAACAAAATATAATATTTTGATCTTTTAATTTAATGAATTTAACAAATTTTTACTTTTAATTTTAAAAATTTAGGAGTATAACAAATTTTGTTAAATTCTCTCAACAGTACATAAGGGAGATAGAACCCTATTATTCTTATGTCATGATATATAAATATATATATATATATATATATATATATATATATATATATATATATATATATATATATATATATATATATATATATATATATATATATATATATATATATATATATATATATATATAACAGATTAATAGAGAAAGAAGTGTTTTAGTGTATTTTTTCATTTTGTAGTTCAAATTTTTTGTTATTATAATGCATATTTTTTCAATACGTATGTTTGCACAAAAACCTACCTTTGAGTCATCTTTCAACTGATTAATAAATGATTGAATTTTCTTCGGAGTATTTGAGAAAACAGGATTTCCTATTCGACTATTTCCAACAGACTTCAAGTTGTTTTGGAACTTTTCTGATTTACAATTAGTTGAAAAATGTTTAGGTGTGCTAGCAGAATAATTTTCATTGTTACTTTTATCTAATCTTAACTTAACCGAAGATAATTTGTTTATATTAGATTTACAACAACAATTTTTAAAATTTTGAGTGGCATTGAATTGATTATTGTGTTGACTTGATTTAGTATAACGACTTGCCATTACTAGAGTACTTAATTTTGCCATGCGAAAGTTCATTTTTGAAATGAGATCCCTGTTTTTATTTTGAAGGTGCTTCAATCTATCATTTTCTTTGTCTGGAGTTTTATTCATATTTCTAAGGCTAGACAATTACAATATTAAATAGTTTTTATTTTAACAAAATTTATTGTAAAAATTTGTCACTCAAGGTCATTTAAATTTCCCGCCAGGTTTTTAAACATTTTGTAAACAAGACTTAACTTAAGACACGAAAACACAACTTAACTTAAGACACGAAAATCCGGAAAACGGGGAAAATGCCGAAATTTATTTTTGTTACTGTTAATTCCCGATAACTAGAACCAGCAAAGTCCAACCAACTTTGGTTGGTATTAAATATTAGTTCGAGTTAAAGCAATTTTTGTTTAGTCAACTTTAAGTATATACACTATTGTACTAATGTTTTAATGAAAAAAGTTACGGATTACGGATATTTGTCAAGTTGCAGTACAGTCAAAAGATAACATTCAAAAAAGTTAAGCGACATAATGACTTCTTTATTAATTGTAATAAAATTGCGTTTAAAAGGTAATTTTATCAACACTGTGATTTTTTGATGCAAGATAGATTGTTTTGGCTGTCATAGGGAGTTCAACAATGTCTGAACTTATTGGCTAGGGAATTCACTAGACCTTAATTGCATTGAGTATGTATGGGCAAGGCTTCAGAACAACTTTTTTTTAAATCCCAGAACCCAAAACCACTAACAACTTATCACAAAAGTTCAAAAAGAATGGGCTTTCATCACCCAGAAAGAATGCTATTCATTTAATTAAAGTTTTCGCGCCAAAATTCTGAAATGTTCTGGTAAAAATGGTGGAATAACTCACTACTGAACAGTAACATTGTTCTAAAGACTTGGTGAAAAAATGAATAAAAAATGTTAAATAACAACTGAGTTACAGTCATTTATAAAAGGAGACTAGGCGGAGGGTGGGGGTGTCAGGAATAAATTGTACACCCTGTATAAATTCCCCAGCCTTGAGTCTCATGGTTGATTAAAGGCTAAAAATGGTGTATCGATAAAAATACTCATCTGAGCCAGATGTTAACTGCATCCAACTACTGTCTTGTAGAATGCATTCTAAGCAAAGACTTTAGGGGTAAGCAAAATAATTATGTTGAACAACATTGAACTCCTTCTTCATCTATTAGACTGGCGTAAATGTAAATCTGTGTTACATTGTTACCTGCTTAATATGATGAGTGTTAGATCTTCTCGACTACAACCATAGATTTTTTTTTTCTCCTTGATAATGGCTATACAACTCTTCCTGTTATCTCCTAATAGAGGTACAGCTCCAAAACTCAGTTTTATGGTTCTGAGATTGGCTGATATTGGATGACATCGTCTGATATCGGCTACTTCCAATTGCGTATCAGCTTTTTCAGTTTTTTTCAGTTGTTGATTCAGACATACTATCAAAAATCTGTTGAATTGTTTTATATCGTTTTTGCATCAACTGCATCGTGGTGAGCAGACCAACGTGCATCTAAATAATAATAACCTAACAGACAATTAACACCATTCAGCAATATAAAGGATTTTTGTTACTTTGATAACAAATTTAAGAGTAATGTAGTATTGATGCAAAAACTGGTCAATAAATATTGATTCAAAAACTACTAGAATTATTTGATTTAAATAATGGAAGTTGTATTATCATGTATTATTTTTATTATAATTGATGTTATATTTAATTATTAGATATTTAGCATAGAAATTTTATATATAGGGTCATTTCGGATAAAGCGAGCCATCGGATAAAGCGAGCCGGTCGCCTAAATATTGCAATATTACGAAATCAAATTATGCTTTCGATTTATAACAATTTATTTAATATTAGTTATTCATTTTAAAGTCTAATGAATATTTCAAAAACAGTTGCTAAGCAATTATTTTCGCGGTGGTATAATTATAATCATTCGAGTAGTAACAAAACGTTTTTTCGCTTTAAGACCTTATATTTTGTTTAGCTTCAATTAAGAAAAGTGAGTATTTCATATTTGACACTATTTATAGTAAATATGATTGTAATATTAGTAATATGAGAAACTATTTCAAAAAATACAGTGTTGATATGTATTTGAGCGATGATAAAGTTTTTTAATCGAATTTTCAAACTGGCTCGGTTTTGCATAACTGTTAGATAAACCGAGCCAAGGGCATTCAGGTAAACCGAGCCATTGGCTCACTTTTCCAAAAATTGCAATAATAAATAAATGTAAAAAATATTATAAATTTTTTTGCTTTTTGACCCACATGAATTGTTAATTTATTGGAATTTTTAATGATATTTTTACATAATGGTACGTTATCAACCGATCACGGCCCGAAGAAGCCAAAAATCTCAAGGAAAACAAAATTGTCCGAGCAGGTACCGGCAATTCGAGGACAACATCAAAGTCCAAAAAAACTGCCGAGGCCTCAAAGTCATGCAGGCACAAAACTAAATTTATGACAAAAAGGAAATATGGCTGGTGCTATGGAAGAATACAGAAAACAAGAAGAAAAACCTTCAACTGAACGGTTGTCAATACGGCTGATAGCGAGAGCGTGGAATGTGCCATATGAAACTTTGAGGAGGAGATTGTCAGGAAAAGTGAGCAAAGTGGAAAGTGCTTCTGGGAGACCCACAATTCTTTCACAACAAAGTGAAGAAGAATTAGCAGAGACTGTAAGAAAAATGGCACGAGCAGGGTTTCCTTTGTCGCGCAAAGATATTCGAGAAATTGCATATGCTTATTCTGATGCTAAAGGAATAAAAGGATTTTCAGAATCAAAAAAAATTGCCGGTTATAACTGGTTTCAGGGATTTTTGAACAGATTTCCTGATATAAGCACAAAAAAGGCAGAGAATCTGTCTGCAGCTTTAGCAGTATTATTTTTATTAGACTAGTCGCTGACATTTTTATATTGCTTTTGTTCTTTAAATTTTTTGCATTGTATGCATTTGAGGTTAATGTTTGCAAACTTTTAATACCAGTTTACTATATCGTAGGTAATAAAGTTAATATTAATATAGTAAATATTATTTGTAATAATACTTCCAATTTTGTAAATTTTTGTCTGAAATAAAAGCTAAATGGCTCACTTTAGAATAATCATATAAGCTATTGGCTCGCTTTACCAATAATGGTGGCTCACTTTATAAATTTGTTAATATAAAGCGAGCCTTTCCTATGTATCATATATAGTTTACTTGGCTCACTTTATATTAGTGTGGCTCACTTTATATTATATCATAGTTTAGGTACCTGTTATAGAGTTTTCTAGTACAAGAAGTATTAAGATATCTCACATAGTTATTAATACACACTGATTTTAGTTTTATTAGCTCGCTTTATCCGAAATGACCCTAGATTAAGTTATATTTATAGATCCCAAATTATTACACAAATTAAAATCTTACGGCATTAGGCATGAACTTTTATACTTGATTACAAACTTTTTAACTGATCGTTCTCAATATGTTGGCATTAGAAACTCTTATTCAAATTATGTCCCTGTCAAGAGTAGAATACACCAAGGAAGTGTATTGGCTCCCACTTTATTTTTATTATTCACAAACGATGTAATTTTCATTATTGAGGGTGACTGCGGAATAAAGCTGTTTGCAGATGACAGCAAATTATACCAAGCGAGAGATAAAAGCACAAGCATTAATGCAGACCTTGTAAATTCCTTAAAAAATTTTTCCAATTGGTCAACTTATTGACAACTAAAAATAGCGTTCAATAAATGTTTTCCCATATGTTTTGGAAAGTCTTCATTACCTGTTCCCTCGTATTCATTTTTTCCAGTTACCGCAATAAACACGGTTAACTGTATTGACAATATTGGTATTACTGTATCATCTGATACAAATTTCCCCAAGCATTGTTCTCGTATTGCTAAAAAAGCCTACTCTTGTCTTTACTTACTTTTCAAAACTTTTATTAGTAACGATCCTCATCTCCTAGTAAAAGTCTACAAAGTTTATGTTCGACCTACCTTAGAATCTTGCAGCCCAGTGTGGAGTCCTTATCTTCTAAAAGATATTTGTTGTATCAAAAAAGTCCGAAGATATTTCAGCAGAATTACCTATAAAAGAAGCCATATTACTTATTCTGATTATTCATCGAGACTAATTCTTCTAGATCTCGATTCTCTTGAATACCGTAGAGTCAAAATTGATCTTTTTATGGTAAACAAAATTGTACACAATCTTGTCAATTTACCTCTATGTAATTTCTTTACCTTTTCCAACTGTCACTACAGCAAAATTGTACACAATCTTGTCAATTTACCTCTATGTAATTTCTTTACCTTTTCCAACTGTCACTACAGCAAAATTGTACACAATCTTGTCAATTTACCTCTATGTAATTTCTTTACCTTTTCCAACTGTCACTATGGGATTCCTTACCAGCTCACATTGTTGATTCTCCTTCACTATCCTTATTCAAAAGAAAATTAAATATTTAGGATTTAAAGCGTTACTGTGTACTTTATTAATTATATTGCAATTATCTATGCATAATTTTATATTAGTGGTGTTACGTAAGTGTAATCTTGTGATTACCTGTCTCACCTTTTGTATTAAAACTCTTTTTGTATGGTTTTTAATGCAAATAAACGTTTTTATTATTATTATTGAACTTTCTTTTTTTTTTATCTTTTATTTTTTTCATCTTTATTTTTTCTTTATCATGTTAAATGTTAAAATTACATTATAACCTTGTTGGTCAAAATACTGTCAACAGCTGTCCAGTTGCAGCTTATTTTTTTGATCTCGTTTAAAAACTGTTTATGTTTTTCACTGCTTCAACACACCGATGGACTTCTTTTAACTGGCTTTACTCCTTTACGAATACCTAGATTGAAACGACTTTTGGATATCAATATGGTTATTGTTAAGACTAAGTAATGTTCTTGTGATTTTTGCATCCTCCGTAAGACGATGTTCAATAATTCTCTTCGTAGACTCCAGAGTAGCTTTTGATGCAGGAGCATCTTTAGTAGTTATAAAGTTGTATATTTTCACATTAGCAAATTAATATTGACAATGATTTTAAATTATTGGATCATTAATTATTAAATTATCATCATGTAATATTTTTTTAATTCATAACATTTCTCCACACTTGTGTGGTTTAACCAGATTTCCATAATGCCATTTTCTCATTTAAGTGACATTATGAAAAACTTAAATTCTTTTTGATGAATAAAGACGAATAATAAGAAAAAAAAAAATTTAATTTATAAAAATATTCTAACCTGCAGAACCACACATTGGAATTGTAATACTTCTAATTTGGATTATAAATCGCATCATCTGAAAAAATATTTTAGAAATTTACTAAAAAAGTAATAATCAAAATTCTAAAAAAGATTTCATAAAAAAAATTAAAATAACATTTAAATGAAAACTAAAAATTATTTTGAATTACCTATTTTATTTATTTTATCGCCATTCAAATTTTTTATATTGCCTTTATGTGATATAATACTGGAATTCTTTATTATTTCTAACAATAATAACTTTTTGAATAATTGCCCACACTCCCTTAAATTGGTTTACGGGAGCAATTTATGGCTCCCGGTAAAGTATAATTTTTTCTTAAATGAAAACCACTTTCTTTTCTTCACTATATTTAGACATTGTTCAGAAAAGTTTAAAACTCTTGCGCAGAATAAACAAAAACAGAATAAACAAAAAACAAAGTTTCAGATTTTTTTTTGATTACAAAATGCGATTTTTAGTAAAGTTTTCATTACTTATTTTAATAAATAAATAATTTTTCACGGCACGATAAACGACTCTCGTTATGTATATATTTGATTGTATTATCAACGTTACAAGCTAATACTTGTAACAAGAGTAAAATTAAATTTTGTGTTTAATAAGCAATTTATTTAACAAATAAAAAGATAACTCGCCCAAAAACCGAAAGCTCTCATAAAAAGCTGTTTAATGGCTCGTCATGTTCGATTTATGAGAGTTCTTCTCCGCTCCCGCTCTCATTTACACCCGCCGAGGACTGATTACTGCTTTGTACAACAACTTCAAAGCACGCCCTAATCATCCGTCACAATCCTTGTTCATAGCTTTCTATAATGTAAATAAATATTTTTTAATATTACAATATTTAAGTTAAAAAGCATTTAAAATTTATTACATGAAGAGTTAAATTACATACTTGTTTCTTTAATTAAAACAATTTTAAAACTCTTTCACAAAACTCCAGGTATCAATGATATTTTACTTATTTTTTCTAGTGCATGATTTCAAGGATACTCGTTTTCAGACGGATATTCACAGAATAACTTAGTCTGTTTGAAAAATCTCGCCTAGCTCTATCTCTTTTATTTCAATAACTCTTCGATGACAACTTGCGTAATCACAATATCTTAATTAGGGTTTCATTTAAATCTTGCTCGCTGGAAAGCATTTATCAAATTTTTATGAAAAATTTGATTAAGCTTAGGTTTTTTATTTTGATAACCATTAGGGTTCAAATTCATTTTTGCTCGCTAAGAAGCATTTCTTTCATTTCGGTGACAATCATTTTCAAATTGCCAAACGGCATTTACGCTTATAATTCCTTCAAGCCTATATAAAAAAGCAATTTTAAAGTTATTATATTTAAATTTAAGATTTTTTGAAATATTTTTTTATAAGTATATACTCATAACTGAATGTATAAATTACAAATTAGTATGACAAAAAATAAATACAAACTGATTATGAAGTAAACATAGTTGTTTATCAAAAATATAAAACAATGTTTATTAATATCAAATATTTTTAATTTAACAAAGAATGCTGAACACAATGCACTATCTTGTTTAATCAACAAAGCAATGCCAGTCAGTATATCTAAAGTAATAAAAAAGATAAAACAATTTAAGAACAAACCATCAATTAATGATATATGTATATATATATATATATATATATATATATATATATATATATATATATATATATATATATATATATATATATATATATATATATATATATATATATATTTAAACAACATTAAAAAGTATTCTACACAATAGAGTGCTCAATGTTCTTAAAAGAACAGAGCAATTATATATTAGTAGAAAATCACTTAACTAAATTTTTTTCCATTTGACACTGTGTTTCATCAACAAAGATTCATCAAAAATGCCAACAAAGATTCATCAGAAAGGAGTTCTGATGAATCTTTGTTGATGAAACACAGTGTCAAATGGAAAAAAATTTAGTTAAGTGATTTTCTACCAATATATATATATATATATATATATATATATATATATATATATATATATATATATATATATATATATATATATATATATTCAAATACCTTTAAAAAGTAGAAGAATAACCATCTTTTTTAGTCTACTTCCAGCAGAATTTATTAATTTTTTTTCAGCCCTAATTATTTTTTCGAAGAGAAAAAAATACATATAGATACAGAAAGATATAAAGTATACTGAAATATACGCACTTTTTTATTTATATAAACTTACATCTCAACATATGATAGTTTATGTTATTTAGTTTATGTTAAATACATAAATATAATTTCAATGTAAAATAAAACTAGATTGTTAACTTACTCAAATCAGTGCCAGTTTGACTGTTTAAAAAACAATTATTCAAATTAATTCTTCTAATAACCAGAGATGTGGGTTTCAAGACCAAAGTCTTGGTCTCGAGACACCTTGAGACTCATATTTAACTGTCTTGGTCGTGGTCTGGGATCTCTACTGTCTTTTACTTTCTTACTTCTTACGAAAAATATCAACTCAATGAATGGATTGGTTATTAATAACAAAGCGTAGATCGCAGCAACTTCCCGCTCTCAATGAGAGTTCGTCGCGTTAGTTTGACAAGGTTCTAACTAAAAAATTTTATTTTAGGAGATTTAAAAAAAAATCTTTTAATTTTTTTTTAATGTTAAGTTGAAGTTATGCATATTATGTATTCTTTTTAAATAGCAATAATACGCAAATGATACACCGTATGAAGAAAGCTCCTTTTTTTTTTTTTTTTAAACATCTTCGCTTCCAACAAGGCTGCAAGTAGCCACTAATTAAAGTTGGAAGTTACTGAAAGAGAAAAAATGAAAATTGTAGAGCAAGATAACAATTGACAGACAACTTAAAGGATTGCAAATTATATGAGTCAGGAAAGCATGATGAATGAAGCGAATTCCAAAGAGCTGATGTTCGAGGAAAAAAACTAGACAAATAAGCGTTTTTGGAGCACTTAGAAACAGTCACAGAAAAAGGATGAGACTTAATTGAATGACGAGTAACACGAGAGTGAATTTTAGTAGATGGCACATGAGACGCTAGCTCTTTACAGCAGTGTCCATTATAGTATTTGTAAAAAAGAGAAAGAGAAGCAACATTACGACAATATGATAATGGTTAGAGGTTGGCTGCAAGAGCAGGTACAACTATGTTTACAATGCGTTTTTGCACCTTGCCTACAAGAGAAAGGGCAACATTAAAAGACCCGCCCCAGATACGGCAACAGTATTCCATACAAGGCCGGATTTGAGATTTATAGAGATAGAGAATAGAATCCGAAGTAAGAAAGTGACAAGCTCGATAAAGAGATGCAACCTTAGTCAATGCTAATTTTGCAACTGATTTGAAATATGGTTTCAAAGAAAGGTTGGAAGTAAGAGTTAATCCTAGAAGATGAAGAGTAGATGACTAATCGAGTACATCACCGTTCATAAATATAGAAAGATCTAAACTATTGCGATAACGATTGGCTGAAAAAAATTAAGTTTTATCTGTATTGAAGTTCACCAGCCACTGTGAGCCCCATACTGTAGCAAAAGTGAGATCCTTTTCAAGCTCAAATGCCCCCTCCAAGCAATCAGAGAGTGTTGGTTCATATAAAGACAAGAATAAATGGTAGTACCATCAGCAAACAATGCCACTTTAGATGTGAGAATATCTGGAAGATTGTTAATGTAAATTAAAAAGAGTATAGGGCCAAGAATAGAACCTTGAGGAACCCCTGAAGTTACAAAATAAGAAGAAGAATGCTGTCCATCAATGACGACTTTTATACTACGATTGGAAAGGAAGAATTCAATAATCTTAAAGATGTTGCCAGATACACCATAAGAAGAAAGCTTATGGAGAAGACCAGCATGCCAAACTTTATCAAAAGCTTTTGAAATGTCAAGAGCAATGGCCTTAACCTCTCCACCTTTATCTAATGCACGATAAAACCTGTCTGTTATTGCTGTTAGCAAATCAGCTGTAGAACGAGAAGATCGAAATCCATATTGATGGTCAGAAAGTAAGTTATTAGATTCAAGATGAAAAATTAAGTGTTTCTTAATTAAAGATTCAAAAACTCTTTATGATAGGAAGAAGACTAATGGGACGGTAGTTAGACAAATCAGATCGCTCTCCAGAATTTTTGAAAATAGGGATAACAGATGCCGCTTTCCAACAGGCTGGAAAACAAGACTCTGATAAGCACTTGTTGAATAGTTTTGAAAGTATAGACGACAGCTCCGGAGAACACTTCTGCAAGACAATAACAGGTATAATTTCTGGCCACAAGCTGTAGAAGAGTCTAGGCAAGAAATCACGTTAGATAGAGAAGCTGGAGTGATACGAATGTCAAGCAATGGATCAACCTATTTGTTGGCAATATCAGGTAGAACGCAACTAGTGGAATCAAGAAATGATATTGATGAAAAGTTTTTAGCAAACAATTCAGCTTTGTCTTTAGGTGAGGTGACAAAGTCTGAGCCATACAAGAGAGGTGGAATTAAAGATTTGCCCTTATTATTGATATTATTAAAGATTCTCCAGAAGTCACGAGAGCCTAATTTTTGAGATGAGATACGAGATTTCATGACCTGAGCTTTGGCGTTAGATAAAACCTTTTTACAATGGTTTCTAGCAGTAATAAACAGACGTCTGTTTTCTGGAGAATGGTTTTGCGGAAAAATATGGAAGCAACTGTTTCGATTGGCAATCATAGAAGCACAGTGTGAGGAAAACCATGGAGGAGAGTGAGGCTTGACCTAGAATTATCGAGAGGGAACAAAAGATTTCATGCCAGCCTGAATCCACGAAGCCATGTAAGATGCGCATTTGTCGACAGGAAGGCAAAAGATTTCTACTCAAGGGCCATCACGAAGAAATTCACGGAAAGAGCCCCAGTCAGCTTTACTGTAGTTGTAAGAGATACGATAATAGGGGGATTCAGGTGATGAAGAAGAATGAGATATTAGTTTTAAAGAGATCAAACTGTAATCAGAAGCACCTAAGGGTGAATGTGGAGAGACTGAGCACTGACTAGGATCAGAAAAAAGACATAAGTCGAGTAGAGAAGGTAAATGATTCGGGTTGTCAGGAGAGCGAGTTTGAAAGTTGACTATTTGAATTAGGGGTTGTGAAAGGCAAAAATTGTGGGCTTTAATGCCTGCAGAGTCACAGACACTAGAGCCAAGCTATTCAGAGTGGTGAGCATTAAAGTCACCGACAACAACTATATTGGCTGATGGATAAAGAGAGAGAGCTTGGTCGATATTTTCAGAAATAACATCAAAAAGAGTGCACTCTTAAGATGTAGGAGAGCGATATAGAACAAAGAGAAAGGTGATAGAGTGAAGTGGTGCTAAACGAAAGCACATGAAAGAATAGTCTGTGAATTCAAACCTAGTTTCACGACAAATGGTTGAACTCTTACGAATGTAAATGCCCAGGCCAAGCATGTGAGTATTAGAGTCTTTACGAATTAAGGGAAGATAATCATCAACACTACAATCGCAAGATGAGACAGCTGAACTTAAATTAGTTTCACAAAGAGCAAGTAGGTCTGGTGAACTTTGCAAGAGATAAGACTCAACAGAAGAAAAGTTACTTCGAAGACCGCGAATATTAGTGAATGATAGGTTTAGAGAACTTGGTGATGATGATGGTTTTTTGTGTTTTATAGTTTTTGGTACTTTATTCATTTTTAAATTAGATTGAAGAACTTGACTCAAAGCATAGATAGTACTCAGAACACTGTTTAATAGTCCAAGCAATTGCCTCATTACTACTAATAAACCCTATCCCGTAACAAAGGGCTCCAAATGTGGTCCCGCAATGCACACCAAAAACACAAACAAGAACACCACCCATGTGCAATATGGCACTGTTAATACTTTGATATTTTTCAGCTGATGGAATCAGCCTCTCTGAGAGCTACCACAGAGTTCGGGAAACTTGACTACCAGCCGGCCTCAGAACCATAAAACTGAGTTTTAGAGCTGTACCCTCATTAGGAGATAATAGAATGAGTTGCCTAGTCATAAAAACAGAGTCACAAGCAAAACCCATGCATTGAGTCAAGAAGATCTAGCATTCAACATTCTAAACTGGAAACAATGTATTAATTCAATCATCGCAATTTTGTGCAAAGCGTCATTAATTTACATAAGTATAAACACACATATATTGCTTCATGTCTGGAAGTTAGCTATCTGAAACACCAAAAAATGCTGGATCCGTCACTGGATCAATATTGTTCTACATGTTACAGGTAATGTCAAAACTTTTTTCATCATCATCATCATCATCATCATCATCATCATCATCATCATCATCATCATCATCATCATCATCATCATCATCATCATCATCATCATCATCATCATCATCATCATCATCATCATCATCATCATCATCATCATCAGCACAATCACCATTATCTTTATCGTCAGTTGCATTTGGGCCCCTGAAAATAAGGTCTAGCGTTTTACATCTAGAAAAGCTTATTTTTTCACATAAATATAGTTTATTGCATTTTATTGAATTGAAACCAAGCAGAAACCTTTTAACTATTTATCTCAATAGAGTTGAGATAAATAGTTTAAACCGTAAATGAAGAAATTTTCTTTCATTTTTTTGCTTAATAGTATAAAATTGTATAAAGATTTACTATTCAAGAAAAAAATATATTTAAGTTATCTTATTTCAACAAAGACTAAATTTTTAATGAAAAAAACTATAATAGTTCTGAATAATAGTTGTTATTAAGAAACACGAATTAAAACAAATACGAACATGCTCTTAACGCAAATATCGATTGTTTTTAACGCAACTATCGATTGAAAATCTAAATTAAAAATAAATAATAAATGAATGAGCTATAAATTGAAATATAACTTCCTTATGAACGGCTTTAAATTGTCTTATCAGAAAACTTAAACAACTTTTTTAAGAAAATATTCTTTACTGTATTTATTAAATGTCTTTAAAGATTTGTTGTTTTGATTTTGTCAGTTTTCTTTATTGATTTCTTTCTTTAGAGTTCTCCGGGGTTAATACTTTCATTTATTTTTTTGTAAATACAGTTCGACAGATATTTGTTTAATTACTAAAAAAGCTGTTCTGTTTTTTTTTTTTTTTTTTACTTTAAAATAATAAAATGTTTAATACTTTAATATACTAATATAAAATACTTTGAAACAATAAAATGTTGGTTTATTAAGTTTTTTTTAAAACAAATCAGCGTATCAGAGTTATAAATGTTTTTACATTTAAATCAAGAATTTTAGCGCTTTTAATGGAATACCTAAATGTTATGTCGAATAGGAATTACTTATTGATTGCGGTAAGTTTGTTTTGTTTTTTTAGACATTTTATATTATAAAAAATGTAATACCAACATAATTTCATTTAATAGACTAAGAAAGATTTTATGAATATATTTGCGTATATGTATTATATATATATATATATATATATATATATATATATATATATATATATATATATATATATATATATATATATATATATATATATATACATATATATATATTTATATATATATATATATATATATATATATATATATATATATATATATATATATATATATATATATATATATATATATATATATATATATATATATATATATATATATATATATATATATATATATATATATATATATATATATATATATACAGTGCCGGTTTTAGCACTACCAGCGCCCTGGGCGAGATTTCTACGGCGCCCCTAGCTCAATTTAACTTTATTCAAAAAAAAGGCAATAGGTAAAATAACCAATTAGTTTCGCCCCTTTATATTCTGGACCATCGCCCAACCAGGCGATGGCGCCCTGGGCCATCGCCCAACCAGGCCCTACCCTAACGCCGCCATTGTATATATATATATATATATATATATATATATATATATATATATATATATATATATATACATATATATATATATATATATATATATATATATATATATATATATATATATATATATATATATATATATATATATATATATATATATATATATGTATATGTATATACCGCATGCATAAACGTTAGCATAAATATACTAGCGTAATATATAAGTGTGCATAAAAAGTTAGTACAAACCTTTATTTTTTATAATTTCACTTTTAAAATTGAATTACAACAGCAAATATTATTGTAAATTAATAACTTTAATGCATGACAGTCATAAAATAAATACTTTTAGTTCAGTTTTTTTATAAAGCCAAATGTTATTTTTTTATATATTCCGTTTCGAAATGTTTTTTTGTAGAAAAAAGTCAGCTAAGAATAATAGTCCACTAAAAATCAAGTTAAATAAATATTACGCTATCGAGGGACACTGTATAAAAGGTTGAACTAAGTAAATTACTAATAATCTATATAATAATATTTACTAAAGTATATAAATATAATATTTAAAACTTAATAAAAAAAATGCAATATTTTAAAATAAAAGCACACAAAAACAAATGAATATATAAAACTACAAAAAAAAACGTATTACAGTTGAACTCGTTAATTTGAATCCTTAAAATATGTTTGAGTTACAAGACTTTTTAACTTACAAGAGTTTAATACTACATTTAAACTGTTAAGGTACCGAAGAGTTTGCTCAATTTAAATGATCTTTCGAAATATAAGAGTTCAATCCTGCATAAGGTTTAAACCTTGAAAGTACCTCGGAATTCGCTCGATATAAATGGTCTTTCAAATTATAAGAGTTCGAGTTACAAGAGTTCAACAGTATTTAAAAAAATATTTTATTAACCATTTTTTGTTGAAAGATTTGAGTTTTAAGTCTTTTTTTTTGGGTACATTTACATTGTTCAGAGTTTTTAACATTTATGAGGACAGGCTAATAGCTATATTTAATAAGAGTTTTATTACCACCTCTTTGACTATAAGTATTTGACTATAAGTATTTGACTATAAGTATTTGACTATAAGTATTTGACTATAAGTATTTGACTATAAGTATTTGACTAAAAGTATTTGACTATAAGTATTTAACTATAAGTATTTGACTATAAGTATTCCAAAAAGTGACTGAAGCCTGACTACAAAGGCGAAGATTATGTAAAACTATATTATCTATTTATTACTGTTTTTGTTTTGCCGTTTAAAATTATTCAAAACGTAAAACATATATAAGTACAAACAACAGGGACAAGAAACGGACATAATTTATCTAATTTTTTTTTTTTTAACTTTATTTAAGTGCTCTAAGAAGTCCTTACGGTCTTATCACAGAGCACCACGAATGAGCATTTAATTGGAAGTTCACGCCTCCTTCCTAACCGATGTCGCAAAACTTGCCCAGAGGAGGGGTTTGAATTTCGGATCCTTTGTTTCTGAGGCAAGTGCACTACCGCTGCGCCACGGCTGCTGCAAACTGCCAGACCACTTGATTGGGAAATAGTAACACCATATAATATTAAACATTTTTATAAAGAACTTGTAAATAAAAATTATAAAACCTAATGTTTTGAACTCTATACAAAGAAAATGTGCAAGTACTAGCTTACTTAAAGTGTACTAGTTTAGCAAA
The DNA here is from genome assembly GCF_038396675.1 of Hydra vulgaris. NCBI lineage: Eukaryota > Metazoa > Cnidaria > Hydrozoa > Anthoathecata > Hydridae > Hydra > Hydra vulgaris. The sequence continues at coordinate 6,251,820 of NC_088931.1, forward strand.
CCTTTAACAGCCAGTTTATGTTAAATCTGTACCGAACTTTGATTTGAATTTTTTATTTGTCTTAGATTCTACAATGCTTTGGTCTAAGCTATTTTAATTATCAATTACTCGATTTGATAAGAAGGATTATCTAATTATCATTTTTAGATTATCATTTCCTTGGATTTTCTATTAATTGTTGATGAAAAGTCGGGACCGCTTGTAGTTGAAGCTTTTAAATTATCAGGTGGGTTTTCCCTGGTTAAAACATCTATTTGTTTTACTATTTTAAAAAACTGAATTAGATCATTACAGATCTAATATAACGTTGCGTCTTTTTTCGAGAGTCGTTGATTTAAAGTACGTTTCTTGTTTAATAATTTTTCCCTGAAGACATTTTATTCGTGTTTCTTTATATTGTATCTTTTTAATTTTTTTTGTCTTGTTCTAAGTAAGGATACCACACTAAAAATGCCTAGTCTAGATATGGTCTTAAATGAGAGGTGTAAAATAGTTTGAAAGCGTTTATATCTAAGTTTTTAAACCAATATTTTATTATTCCTAACATTTTGTTAGCTTTTCCAGACGCAAAGTTAACTTAAATAAATTTTGACCTAGTCATTAATTTATTTACATCAGTTTGAGCCTTTTCCTAATCAGAAGCTGATCTAATTATAAATTTTATACCACCAACTTTATATTGATCCATAGGTTCTAAAAGGTTTGTACAACTTTTTCGCTCGTAAATCTATGCTGTTCACTAGTGAATATATATTTTTTTCTAAATGCAACATAAATATAGCTTTTAAGATACGTTCCGATACGTTCCGATACGTTCCATTACTTTGCTTTAAACTAAAGTAAGTAGATTTTTAAACTTTTTAAATTTAAAACAAGTGCAATAATGAGAAAAAACATATCTGATCATGTCCTATCTGACTCTTATCACCCATAGAATATCTGTCTTGTCTACATCACCCATAACATATTTGTCTTATATACACCACCCATAAACTAAACTTATATCCAGATGCAAATTAACTTCAATTTTATTACTACTACACTTCAATAAGTTACTTTACAATACACTTTCAAATTTTAAAAATACAACCTGTTCATATGAACATTTCTACCTGTTCTATGGACATTTTAATGTCTGGGTTTATCAATGTCAAAAAATAGAAATGAAAATTATTAACTAGTTTTTATAAAGAAAATTATCTCATCTCTCTGAAAAAAAATTATCTCATACTAACTCTATTTGAATATACTTTTCAAAGACTTATGTTAAGAATTACAAGAAATAAAAAAGTAGGAAGAAATTGAGAGAACACTTTAAAAAATGTAGATTTTATTATTCATGAAGACATGAAAGCGAAAAAACTCGAAAGTACTGATGTGCGAAAAATAAGCTAGATGAATAGAATTTTTAAAACACAAAAGAAAATTAATAAGACTTTGCCTAACGGCAAGTCACGCAAGATTGAGTTTCAATTATGGAACAAGAGATGATAGGACAGAAGCTCAAACTCGAATGCTAGGGCAGGTCCAACTACATTTTAAATACGCTTTTGAAATTGTTAAGAAAGAAAAAAGACATCATTAAAAGAACAAGCCCAAATGTGACAGCAATACTCCACACATAGACGAATAAAAGATTTATAGACGTAAAAACTGGAATCAGTAGTAAGAAAATAGTGAGTACGGTGATTGCCTCAGTGGTTGCACAGAGGCAATCACAGCTGATGCTAAGTTTGTAATGGATTTAATATAAGGTTTCTATGACAGGTCAGTACTAATCTGAGCATAAGTAATGCGCTAAGAGTATTGCCATTCATCAATATAGGTAAATCAACAACATTTTAATAATTATTATTAGTAAACAGCTCATTTTTGGTTTAATTTTAATTCAAACAACTAAGTTTTATTTGGATTAAAAATCACTAGTCACTTCAGGCCCCAACCTGATACAGAAGAAAGATAATACTCAAGATTAGTTGCCTTCTCTAAGCGATTAATAGTTAATGACATATTATAAAGAGTGAAGTATATAGTTATGAAAAAAGTCGAAAAGTGACACTTTAGATACAAAATTGTCTGAAAGATCATTAATATAGACTAGCCGTTCGGACACGTAAAATACGGCAAGTATTTGACGTGAAATCTTGGCAAGTCTATTCTAAATTGACTATTTCTTTGCTTATTCCTTACTTCAATATTTTTTAGTAAGCTGTAGAAAAAGTATAATTTTTTTTTCAACCCTTTAAAGAATAAAAAAATAATTTATAATAAATTAACTTAAACATTTTTAAACGCTTTGGCAGTTGTTGCGCGAACTGCAATTTATCAGCAGTTCGAATGTACGTATCCAAAGCGGGTGTTCTAAAAAATAATTAGATCACCTGCTTGAAATGCGTTGATTAATTACAATTGGTATTAAGAGTTTAAAAAACATATAGAAATAGACTAACAAATATGTTGAATTATGAAATTACCATGACCCATATTATACGGGTCATGGCAAGTCAGCTTCTTCTTTATATAGTCAGCATCTTTCAACAATTTTCAGTAAGTGATAGTAAATTAAATATTTGTAAAATCTTTGTTTTGATTAACAATTAATGTTCAATACTTTATAACTTCTTATTGTTAAATTGTAATCTTCTATAAAAAAAAACGAATTCGGGCTTATAAGTCATTTTCTTTATTAATTTTTTAATAAATTATTTTCCCGACCATTCGCAGCTTCTATGGCACTGCTCCCAGTTAGTTTAGGTTGAAGGTGAGGGTACCTGGATTTTTTCTTCACAGAATTATCATGTTACTTCTAGTGTCCCTTGCTAGACTTCAGATTGGACATAATTTAGACACCACTTGTATTCTGCCAAGCATTAAAATAGTAAATCTTCCTCTTCGCCAGGATACTTCCGCACTTTTTACATTATCCCCTTTCTTTAAAAAATTTTTTCATATCTTGCATTTAAGAAACTAATACCATTTTTAGAAAAAGTGACTGATTTAAAATAACAAAATATACAAAAAAAGATAAATACCTCTTTCTTATATATTGCCATCTTGCACTTCAGACGCATTCCAGTAGGAAAGGAGTTCACTTTAACGTCAAAACCTTTATCTATATGCTTTCTTACTAGATTTTTTAAAGCAATTTGAGCTGGATTTTGTAGGGGTATACATTGTTTGTTCTTGTTGCAACATCCAAAAACAGATTATACCTTTGCACTCTGATGATTTCTTTTCCTATTCATTTACTTTTTTTCAAATTTAATTTTTTCCTGCTAAAGTTCATGAAATACTTTACACACACGTATTAAACTTTAATCATATATGTTTACATATATATAGATATATATAGCATATATAATCCTAAAAAACAAATGCATACTCGTTGTATTTTGAAATTTATTAGGCTATCAGTAGTGCCAAAGACAACAAAGTTTCAGTACATAATTAGTTACCAATAAAAAAAAACAAAAAAACATGAAGTTTTAATTTAGGAGTAGGTAAATTTTTGATATTATATCTTTTATATATATATATATATATATATATATATATATATATATATATATATATATATATATATATATATATATATATATATATATATATATATATATATATATATATATATATATATATATATATATATATACCAATAGAACTTTTAAAAAATTTTATTTTGTGTATTAAAAAATATGAGCTAACCACTTCGGCCACAATTTAGATGTTTAATGAGAAATTAACTTATTTTTCAGGAACGATAGGATTAGGGTGGTCATTAGGTTTAAGAGATGAATTAGATTAAAGGTTCTTAGCAAATAGTTCCACTCTTTGGAAAAGGTAATAAGATAACACATGCGAATTTGAGATGGAATATTAGATTTCCTTTTATTGATGACACTAATAAAGATTTTCCAAAAGTCCCTAAAACCAAATTTCTGAGATAAAATTCGTTACAATTATAAAAAGTTGTTTGTTCTTAAGAAATTTGTTTTTTGAAAAAGAGGGAAAAAAATGAATACGATTAAAAATAGCTGCTAAACAATAAGTTGAAAATCGAGATAGATTGAGACTTAAAACCGACGAAAAGGAATAAAAGCTTCTACACCTACTTGAATACAGGAGGTTTCATAGGCACAATTATCAACAACAGAAACAAATGATGTTAGCGCAAGGGCTATCACGTAAAAAGTAACGAAAGGAATCCCAGTCAGCCAAACGGTAAAAATTAGAAATTCGGTGATAGAGTCTGATGAAAAGATTTTTGTTAGATCACCACATATTCTGACCCATCCAACTAAGAGCAAGTAGAACCTGAAAACAAACTAGGTTCAAATATAAGACACAAAGCAAGGAGTGATGGTATTTGTTCTGGATTGTCTGGAAAACAAGTCACAAAAATCTGATTAAGAGATTGAGAAAGATAAAAATATTGAGCTTTAATGCCAAAAGGTTCAGTGGTAAAACCATTCATTGTCGATCAGAGCCAAGCCATCCATTATGGAAAGAAGGAAAACAATATAGAAAGAAGAAAAAAGTGATTGAGTGAAGAGGTGCTATATGGAAGCACAAACAGTGGATTCAAACCTGATTTTGTGACAAACAGGTGAATTAATATGTAGGAATACGTAAATTCCAAACGTACACTATTGAAGTCTTTACGAATCCAAGTATAATAGCCATCAACACTGAGATCTGAAGATGAAACAGCTGAATTCAAATTAGTCTCAAAAAGACCGGTGAACTTTGCAATAGGTAAGATTTAAAGGATGAGGACCTCGAATATTTATAAAAGACGGATTGAAACATTTACGAGCTAAAAATGGTTTTATATTTTCATAAAACCATTATACTTAATATCAAAATGTTTAATGGCTGATATGTAAAAACATTATATTATATATCAGCCATTGAAAAAAGTTTTAGGACTTTACCTTCATTTGGAAATAACAGAATTGTTAGAAGAAGAACCAAAAACCTAAGAGTACAGTCATGAAGATCCAGAGTTTGTTTTTTTTTTCTCTTTTTTTTTAAATTTATTTCGTCGTTAAAAAAATTAAATTACATATAAATATATCGAAATTAATGGCTAAAGCTAGACGCAGCCACATTTTGCCTTATGGCCGAGCCCCATATAAAAAAAAATCTACATAACCCTAACATTCAAATATATATAAAAACAGAAATCAGAAATAAAACAGAAAATAACTAAGAGAATAAAATAATTCAAAATAACAAATAAAAATAACAAATAAAAAGTGTTGAAACGCTTGCAACCGCTAAAATGTTTAAAAAACACGTTAACAAAAATATTTGAATAAAAAAAAAGTTATAGTAAAAAATTTTTTAATTAACAGTCGCTAGATGAATTTTTCACATCATCGCTTTATTTTTATTTTGATATAAATAAATCTGTTTTTTTTTTATCGAACTTACTTTAAAAGAAACATCTAAAGTCGGTTACTTTAAGAACCCTGAACAGTAGTAATCGTTTTGATTTATTTTTAAATTGCTCCAATGTAGTCTGTTTTTGTTGACAATATCTGGAAATTTTTTCTACAGATAAGATCCGCGGTATTTAATTGGATAGGAATTTAATTTTAAATTATACTTGAGAAGAACAAAATTGTTATCTAAAAACTTTGTTGAATATTTATGATTAACTTTATTAAAATAAATGTGAAAGATTTTTGGCGACTATACCATTTTTTTTAAACATAAACAAAACTTGGTGTAAATTGAGTTAATACACATTTAAAGCACCGAGCGCACGTATAAGTGGTTTGCAACGAGCATTTCTATAGACTCCAAACCCTATTTTGCACGCGTGTTTTTGTTTGTAGTAGATTTTCTTTTGTTTTGTATGGCTAGAAATGTAAACCTATGCGACAGAAAATGTCGCATAGATTTACATCTTCGTCAGGCTAATAGATAAAAGAGGGGTGCAAGGCTAATAAAAGAAATTATATGTATACCCTTAGGGGTATACATGAAATATCTTTTATTATTTGTCTTTACCTAGGAGGCCTTTTACTAGTGAAGAACCACATACAGTTAACAAATACCCATGATGAGTGTTTTAATTTAGATACAATCTTTAGCCTTTACTTACTAGTTTTTATGTCAGAGTTAACTTCTCCTAGACTTTTTCTAAAAAAGAAAATCGTTCATAACAGCTGGATACGCTGCAGGTTGTATGGGTTATATGTTGCCAGTAGCAGGATGAGCATAATGATCTTGACCAGATGGTAATTTTACTATTAGTTTATTAATTATTATATTTCAAGTCAGCATTGTTTTCAGTAAAGCCTATTAATGGACGGTATGCAATAAAGATTTAATAACTTTAAAAAAGAGGAAACATTACAAAGCTAACTCTAATTGGAACCTTAGCCTTTCCAAATTAATTTTAGATTGTTAAGGTATTCACAGAATTTCAAGTTTGTTACAAAACTGCAAGTCTCTGATAAAACTAAAAGGCGCACTAAAGCTTTGTGATGCCTGGCGATAAATTATTGAAAATTTTCTGAATAACTTTTCAATAGATAAAATTTGTTTTCTCTAATTATCTTTTTTCTAATTATCTTTATTAGAGGTGTTCTGGATAAGCTACTCGGCCGGATATAATTACTATTCGATATCCGGTATCTGGCTGAATATTAACTTTATCCGGTTTTTGATATACAGGATATTTAATGTTATTGTCATTTAAAAATTGAAGGATTTAAAAACTCTAGAAATGTTACACTGTGTTATGCTGTGTGATCACAGCTATCATTAACATCGAAAAGCTTCCAGGCAAAATTTGACATTTTGAAGGTTTATAACCGCAATATTTTTTCATAACAACATATATTTTAGGATTTGAATTACATTATCAGGCCGGATATTTGACCGGATAATTTTTGAATATCCGGGTATTCGTTATCCGGTTGGATTATTAAAAATTACCATCCAGGACACCACTAATCTTTGCAGTCATCACTCCAGTATTTTACCAATACATGTTGTTCTTATGCTGGTAGGTAAACAAACCAATAAATTAACAAGAGAAGCAAAAAAGGTAGAACCCAAATTACTCCGAACATACCAGACTCTCTTTAGTCTCGTTCCGTTTTGTAACAATTCGCTAAATACCAGTGTTTTAAAAAAAAAATTTTGAAAAAAAATTACATTTTCCCATCAAAACTACTTTTTTGTTTCTTTTTAAAAATGAAGCTAAAAAAGCTGGATTGTTGGATATTGTTTGGAAATTGTTTGATTTAGTTGCACTGACTACAGTATAATTCATCTTATCCGTGTGATGGCCTTTATCATCCACCTCTATTAGTAGTTCTAAATTATAATGAAAACATTTTTCAAAAAAAAAGAACTTTCTTTTGAGCTATAAGAGTCTTATAAATTTTATTTTCAATTAATTTGATGTGATTTTTCCGAGTAACATTAAATTTCTTAGAGGTTTTTTCGAACAAAATTTAGTTCGAAAAAAACCTCTAAGAAATTCAATGTCACTTGGAAAAATCACATTAATTTAGTTCCCCATTAATTTATTAATTTAGTTTAAGAAGCTCAATCTTCTCTTTTTATATTTATAGTTCCAACGCCAACGCCACAAGTAGTATAATAGTATAATAAATATAGTATTATATAGTAGTATTAGTAGTAGTATAATAAATATAATATTATATAGTAGTATTAGTAGTAGTATATATTTGTTACAAAAAAATTAAAAATAATTGACAAAATACAAATTATAGATTGTCAGATTACAGTTAATTTTTGTGAAGCTCATATTGCAACTTTCACTAAGGATAGCTGCGAGCTGTAGTAACATTAGAATCATCGAGGCTCGCTTTGAAACTGTTGACAGTTGGAGAATGGATTACTTTATCTGGTAACATGTTCAATTATTTGGCGATTGTTAAAAAAGTGGAAACGAGCTAAGCTATTGCTGTACTTTTCATGATGAAGTCTTTCTCTGTGATTTGCTCTTGGTGGGATTGCGATGAGGAGAAAGTGCCAGTTGACTATGTCTATGTTATTAATAATTATATATTTTTGGATGAGGTCACTTCGTTTACGACGTTCAACAAGAGAAGATAGGCCAAGTTGTAAACATCTGGACTTGTAGTCTAACTTTATCAGTTTGCCTGGTATTTTTGTGGCTCTGCGCTGTATTAATTCAATAGTTTGTTCATCCTTCACCAAATGAGGGTTCCAAGCTGGAGTTGCAAACTCAAGTAAAGGACAGATGTAGGTAGAGTAGAGTTGTTGATTTGCTTTACATAAGGCAATGATGGATTGGGTTTCTACTTTAAGATCATTGGTAATTTGAATTTCCAAGTCACGCTCAGAGGTGGTTGCTTCCAATGTAGTTCGAGTCGTTTTTTAACAAGGGCCTAATTCCTCCATTGAGTACTTGAAAGGAGTTAATTTTTTTTGGCTAAAATGCATGACCTTGCATTTCTTTGCATTTAGCTCCATGAGCCAAGATTTGGTCAATATCTGATTGGAGTTGAATTTGAGCAGCAAGTGAGTTGACAATGCTTAGGATTTTAGTGTCATCAGCGTAGATCTTACAACTGTTTTCTTTGCTTATTACATCCGGCAGATCATTGATGAAAATGACAAATAAAATTGGACATAAGACTGATCCTTGCGGAACTCCACTTGTCACAGGTAACCAATTCGATTGAGTGTCGCCAAGGATGACTCGTTGAGACCTGTTGAGTAGAAAAGCTTTTATCCAATTGAGAAGATTGCCTTCGATTCCGTACATTTTTAATTTGTAAAGCATTCGTTGATGTAGAACTTTGTCAAAAGCTTTAGCAAAATCCAGAAATACGACGCCAACTGGTAGCTATCTGGCTATATTTCCAGTCAAGAAGTCCATTGTTTCAAGGAGATTTGTACTGCATGCTTTTTTCTCTTCTTTCTTCCGTGTTGACTATTTGATAAAAGATTTGATTTTAGATGCTGCATGCTTTTTGACTAATTTCTCCATTATTTTACACGGAATCGAGGTCAGGGATATTGGTCTATAGTTTGATGGATCAATTCTGGAGCCGTTCTTAAATAAAGGTGTTACATTTGCTTTGGACCATGAGCTTGGAATTTCACCATTGTCAAATGACTTTTGAAAGATAAGAGTACGTGGAGAAGATATTGACGTAGAACAAAAGCGTAAAATGTGAGGACTGACATTATCTACACCAAGTGATTTAGATATATCTAGTGCTGAGAGTTCCATTAGAGTGGCCAGAGTATCGAAAGATATGCTATTGAGGATTGTGTTAGTTCTACGATTAAAACGGGGAAGATTGTCATTGGATGGCTCTTTGCTAAAAACTGATTGAAATTGATTGTTAAGTGAGTTGGCTATTGTGGTTTTGTCAGAGCTAATGATCTCACTGGAACTGGTGATTCGCATAGATGAGATCTGATTTATTACAGAGTGTTTACTATTTATGTATAAAAACAGTCTTTTAGAATTACGCTTATCATTGGCAAGGGCAATTTCAAAAGATTTCAGAGAAAAATGACTTAATTTTTTAACAAACTTTCTAGTTTCCTTATATTCCCCAACCAGTGATGTGATTTTCCATTTTGAACTGGCGTTACGAGCCCAGAAGGATTTTTTAAGACGAATAAGAGATAATAGCTCTTTTATCATCCATGGTTGTTTTTTGGGGGATGGTTTGTTCGGCATACGAGGGATGAATTGAAGACAACATTCATTGTATTTGTTGAGCCAAAGTTGGTAACATTGTTCTACGTTTAAGTCTTTAAAATAGATGACCAGTCAACATTATTGAATTCTTTGTTGATTTTTTCGTAGTTACCATGCTTGTATATAAAATTAGAACTGTTGAAACGTGATAATTTTATGCTAGAAGCCAGTTTGTAATGCCTGGTGATAGAGCAATCATATTGATCAGAAAAACCGAGTGGATGACCGATGTTGATTTTGCTAGCACGATATGAAGAGTCACATATGATGAGATCAAGAGTGTTTGTCATAGGGCGATTAGCAGGTTTAAAAGTAGGGACAGTGACGATTTGATGAAGATGACAATCTTGAAAAAGAGAGACCAATAAAGAATTGAGACCAATTCTACTAGAGGAAAAGACTGAATTGGAAGTCCAAGTAATCTCTGGGAAATTGAAGTCACCAGCAATGATGGTATCTTTGTATTTTTTAGTCGATACTAAAGTTTTGGCATGGAAAATAGCACTTGAAATCTCTGAGAATGGAGGTCTATAAATGCAGCCTAGGAGCAGAGTTTCATTTAAAAGCTTTAGTTCAACCCATAATTGTTCTGAATAGTAAGGAATAAAATCTTTGTGTAGTAGAGATTCCTCTATTTGGTTTGAGATGATTTTACTGTTTATGTATATAGTTACACCTCCTCCGTTTTGGTTGCGACGGTCTGAACGATAGAGGTTGTAGTTCTGAAGAGAGGGAGTTGATTGATCATTGAACCATGTCTCGGTGATAAAAATAATATCAAAAGAGTTGTTTTCTGCAAGTAAGGACAGTTCGATGAGTTTTATTGGATTGAGGGAGGTTGCATTGTTGTAGAATGTTGAACTAGTGAGATGTTGAGAGCGACTGCATGGCTTCAGCAGCTGATTTCCATTTGAGGAACGGATTCCTCTCTCTTCCATTGATGTTGACTGTTTTGGATGTGTTAATCCATTTGATTTTTTCGCTGTGGACGATAAATCGAAAGGGTAAAAATTCAAAATTACATTTGCAATTTATAAACACATATATTAAATTAATTAAAAAAGAGTTAGTTTTTTTAATAATTGCAACAAAAATAAAAAATTAGTAATCAAAAATAAATAAATATTATTAATTAAATAAGTTTTTTAACATTTTAATTTTTTCTCTCATTATATCAATGGCTCTAATATTGTCAATGTTATTTAGAATATCATTCTCACAAGTCATATGCATTAATGTTTTCAACAGTTTTGACTTTCAATTTCTAAGTCGATTTAAAACGAATTGGTTATTTCAAAACACCTCATAAGCCACTCGATTAGAATATTTCAGGAATCAATAAAAACTGTTTCACGCACAAACAAATGAGCTATAAAGGATTTTTTAAATTTTAATTTAGTATTTGAGAAGTAAAAAATTTAAATAGCGAATAACCTTCATACTTTGTAATTAAAAATAATAAAAAAAAACCTGAAAAACTGTTCTTAGCTTATGTTGTTTAAGCAAGAAATAGAGTTAGAGGTATATAATTTAACCAAAACAATCGTTGTAATTATTTATTTTTTATTGGTGATAGTTGAAAACACACTTAAAAATAACTTTATTAACATTTTACATGTAATTATTTGTCGTGTTTTAATATCTTCAAGGTACATAGTCATATTCTCCATCAATCTCATCTAGATTATCTTCAACATTTGCAGTTGGCCAGCTAAAAATGTTATTATAAAATGTCATTTGCTCTTCTAAAATGCTATCCTGAACTTGCTTTAAATCATTTATTTTATTTTTTGATTAATGAGCACTTTAAAATCATAAGCCTTGGCTGATGGAAAAGAAACAGAAGTTGCAAGTTTTTTTATTAATAAAAATGAATATTGAATCAATCCATAAATATACTCCTTGGCTATGATAGTACCTTTTCTATCTGAATCATACTGAAAACTCATTTATGTCGAAGCTACGAATGATTTTTTCTGTTCTTTGTGGACTTTTTAACTAACTGTAAATTTTGAGCTGGAGTTTATAAAGAAACCAAATGTAGTCTTCTGGGACGAAGATACGATCATGCTTTCGAACATTTTTCTTATGACTCTAAAATCTTTTGGTAAAAAGGAATGACCTCGTATGAGAAAATACTGATAAATTTTTTTAAATCTTTTATTGTCAGTCAGAGCCAACATAAATCGCAATAATGCATTATTCTTATTTTACCCGGAGTAACCGTCCGAAAATAGAAATAAATACTTAATATGTGGCCCAATATTATTTTTTATATAATGCACCAAAATTGAACAAACCTCATTGGCTCCTTTGTTAGCAATGCTTTTGTAAAATGTAAAATGTTATTTGCCTGCTTTTAAATCCCTAATATCAAAACAGTGAACCAATAGTTGCCGTAAACAAAAAATGTTTTGTATAGGTATATGCGGTGATGGTAGATTTTGAATAAAATCGAATGGTAGATTTTGAATAAAAGCTGCAACATCATCTCGTTCCTTACAAAGGTCTTGAACTAATAAAATTTTGTTGTAAAACTTCTTGGCACGTCTTTTATGGATCATTTACTGAGCTACTACCAAACGTTTGGCATTTTCTGATAAGTTTGATTGTTTTATTTTTGTTGATAGTTCTTGGCAAGTTATACATGTGCCGACTTGTGGTCGACTAAATTTACGGGAAAAAGTTTCATTAAAGTATTGTAAGTAAAATTCGTACTATATACCAAGATCTGGATGTTTTTCGTTAAATATTAAATGCATTTTTTTGACATCCAATCGTGCATCTAGATATTCAATGTATGCCTGCGTAATGTGTCTTTTTCCTAGAAAAGCAAAGGATATGTACGTGTATTTTTTGGCAATTTCAGGAGGTATTTGGTTTTTGGTGACATCCTCTGTTATTATTAGGACTATTCCCTTCATTAACCAAACCACAAAGTCTGCAAACTTTATCAGTTTGTTTTAAAACATGGAACTAAGAAGCATTTTTCTTCTGTGTAGCATTTTCTTTACAAGGACGCCTCTGTTTAATATGCAACTTTTTAATAAGAGGTTGAAGAAATATATATATATATATATATATATATATATATATATATATATATATATATATATATATATATATATATATATATATATATATATATATATATGTATATATATATATGTATATATATATATATATATATATATATATATATATATATATATATATATATATATATATATATATATATATATATATATATATATATATAAAGTTCAGTCCAGAAAATCCGGTGAGGGATCCCAAAATTTTAGGTGGTGGAGGGTGGAGAGGTTTGATGTTGATACCAAAGCTAGAAAAAAAAAGAAAAAAAAGCTTATTAATTGACGAAAGGGCCTCTTTTAAAAATACATCACCACATCCCCCCTGGATCCGTCAATGAATTTTAAAAAATTATGTTAACGTAATTTTATACACATAAATTTATTTTTTATTTATTCAAGTAATCAAATGACAAATTTACGAGTTACGATTACGATTGTTATATTTTAGTTTTTGTTACAAACTATGATTACAAAAATTTATGCCGGCAATAAATCGTTATGATAAAACAAACACAATGATAAATTATTATTGCTTTTTTTTTTTAAATTTAAAGTGCCCCTACAAGTCCTTACGGATTACCAGATATATATATATATATATATATATATATATATATATATATATATTTATATATATATAATAATAATATATTAATATATATATATTTATATATATATATATATATATATATATATATATATATATATATATATATATATATATATATATATATTTGGTTTCGTGTAAATTTAAATGCAACATCGCAGCAAAAAACCAACCCAACAAAGTTTAAATCGGAAGGTGAGTGGAAAACCAGATATAACAACCACAAATCATCATTCGGTAATGTTAAATGCAAAAAGTCTTCCGCCCTATAAAACTAAGTCTGGGATTTGAGAAACAATTTTAACGAAACCCCTAGACTAACATGATCTATTCTCAAGTCTGTACCCCTTACTCAAATATTTTCAAATAGTGTCCGCTTTGCCTGTCTGAGAAATTTGCTATTATATCGTATCCAAAACCTAAGGAACTGCTAAATAAAAGAACCGAAATTATATCAAAGTGCCGCCACGAAAATAAATTCTTATTAAAAAATTACAAAGTTCGCTACAAACCTGACTAACAACTAAAAATAACTATACTAATCTACTTCATATATCATATATCTAGGCTAACTAATAAATTACTCACACACACAGCTATTGTAATTTATTTCATTATGTTATATATATTTTTATATCAATTTTTAACTTTATATATTTTTAATATATAAATACTGCACATTATCACATAAACGAATATTTTAGACAACATTAAATATATAACTATTTCACAATTATTTGCTAACTAAAAACAAATTAATAATATTATTAAACTAACTACTAATCAATTTCCGTTCCGTAATGATCCAAGCTACAAATATAAACCGTAACGTCCACTAAACAAATCGTAGCAAAATTAAACTTTTACTACTTGCCTGATGATTGTGGTAACAAATGAAACTCAGAGTTGCAATATTAAGTTATAAAGATTAGCCTTTAACTAATTCCTGGTACTGCGGGTAACAGTAACATATATACTATGTGTATATATATATATATATATATATATATATATATATATATATATATATATATATATATATATATATATATATATATATATATATATATATATATATATATATATATATATATATATATATATGCATATATATATACAGCTACGTTTTTTTATCTTTGCCAAAAACATTTACATTTTTTCTAACATTAAATGTAATATTTTCTTTAACACAAATCTTAAGTTTCTCCGCCTCATTTGTAAGTCTTTTTTTTTAATCTAATTTTTCATCTTATGACAATCACTTATTGAAATTTATTTCGATCTGTGCAAAATAGATTGAATTTTTACGAATGAAAATAATTCTGACCTCGCTGTATTTTATATCTTACCTCACAAACATAAAAAAAAATGAATTCGAAGCAGTTTGATGAATGTGTTTTCAAAATTCGTAAGATGGAAATTAAAATAATATATTTCAGTTTATTTTAGGATTTAAAATAAACCTATTATGCTGCAGTTTTTTTTATTCTTTTATATTATTATAGTATTAATGCTATTCTTCTTCTGGGACTTTTTGTCTCGGAAGAATTATAGCATAAATACTTAATAATTGTTCTGCCCGTCCGATTCCAACCCAGATCCCCTCCCCTTCTATGAGTCCCCTGGTTACTATAAATGTTACTAGAAATTATTATAGAATCTTGTTTTTTTTATGGCTTAATATCATTTTTGTTTTCCAAAAAAAATTAAATTTTTTACAAATTTCTGCGGTTACTGTCGACTTATTTCTTAGTTGTTACAATATGTATTTTATCTACGGTTGTTTTTGTTTTAAAGTATACTTTAAAAAAATAATAGAATCCCTAAAGTTAAATTTTAGGGTTCCCGACAAGTATTTTAAGTTGTACAATATTTTATCCCAAATCGGACCACAGGGACTTCTAAAAATTATTTGAAACAAAAAACAAGTTTGTTCAAAACTGTTTTTACATAATGAACAGTTATGTAGATGGATGTTTAATTTCATAAATGAATAAAACATAATTCACCATAGTTAAAACTTGATGTGAAAAACATAACCTTGACAATGTAAAAAACGTAACGTTGAAATTAATTTAAAACTAAAACAACATTTACTAAATTTATAAACGCCTGTTAAAAATTTAACTAATATATAATTAAAAATGCTTGGTATTAAATCTTTACTAACAAAACCATCATTAACAAAGCAGTGAGTACTAAAACTTGGTTTTCACTTAAAAAATCTTTTAAGGTATTTAAGTGAAACATGTATTAATTGTGGATTCTAAACAAATTTTTGTTATGTTTAACTCATAATAAATAACACTAACACATTGTCACAAACAAATAATCAAGAATCATTTCATCATTTCAAACTAAGATATTTGGGAAGAACGTCTGATTAAAAAAAAACTCTATATTGTAAAAGCAGTATTTAATATCATTACCATTAAATTTTTTTAATTTGAATAATTGCGATTTCATTTCTTTTATCATTTAATTTACTTTTTCAAATGTTTTTAAAAATCTTTTTTCTTATCAATATTAAATAGTTTGTAGTTTATATATACTAGTATTTATATACGTATGAATGATAAAAGCTTATATAAGTTACTTGACATCTCCAGAAAGAAATAGTAAATGCTATAAAAACCAAAGTAATGTATTTATAATCTCTATGCTAATGAAAAATGTTTTTCTTTGTTTATTCTGCTTCTAGTAAGTTTGAGTCAAAAATAAAAAGCATATTTATTGAAAAGCTATAACCACGAGTGACTATAACCTAAAATGAATAAAAACCATTTTAAAATGACGTTTTCTGTTTACGTACGAACATGACTTGTTTTTATTTCATATTATAATAGAAGTTGAACCAAAATAATTCATAAATTTTTTAAGACTTGTTTTCAGACAACTACGGTACTATGAATGCATCATTTAAATTTAAGTTTTTTATTTTCTTTTTTATTAATTATAAATAATTAATATTTATTGAGTTGTTATTACTTTTTTTCTCATTATATATCATAAAATGTTTTGTTGTATATTTACAAATCACAAAGTTACTATGCACTTTTACATTATAACTGCTTAAACTTTTAAGTTTTTAAATGTTTTAGAAACGACAGAGAATTAAAATAATGTTTCTAAACTCAAAATGAATAAAAGATTTTTATATTAAAGAACATTTTTTTATTAAAAAAATGAGAGATTAAAACGATAAAATTTCAAATAAAAGATGAACAAAAGCTTTTGTAATAATTTAAGTTTCGCTTTATAAATCATTTTTTTATTTATCAAAGCAATCTTTTCTTAAACCTTTCAAAACTTTTGACAATACCTATTCATACCTATTTATCCTCTCTGACTACTGACTATACCTTGTTATAATCTCTGGCTGTTTATAACCGTTTATATTAAAAATTATTGTTTCTTTCAAACCCTTCTTTTTTTTTTTTATCTTTTTTGGTGATAAGTTCAAAAATATTTTTTCCTCGAGAGTAATCAATTTCAAACGCGTTTTTTTCCGCACGTGTGAAGTCGCTATGGTTGTAATAAAACGAAGGTATCCTTTTGGTTAAATGTCTTATCTATAAAACATGCAAGCGTTAAAAAATCATTCCGTGTATCTAACATTTAAAAACTTTTCAACGATTGTTTTATAGAAATAAAACTGTGTTTTATTATGAAATATTTAACAATCTCTGTCTGAAACAAAGTTATTATTTGATCTTTATTTTTACTACATTAAACATTGTTATGACTTCTTGCGAAGCTTTTGATAAAAAAATGGTGTTTTTAACAAAGTAATTTTCATTTTTTATAACATTAGAAATAGTACTCAGAGATTTTTGTTGTTGATAAACGTTATTATTAATTTATATTTATATATATGCATATCAATGTCGAAATTAAAATTGGGAAAACTTGCAATGTTTATTTTTTTTAAAACGATTTCTAGGAATGATTATAAAAATGTATTCCTTGTAGATTCCGTAACTTTATTTATAAGTTGACGAACGTGTTAAACTTGTTAAATTTTTTTTTATTTGCTATGCTTCTGGTTTTAATAACTCGTCGAAAACTGATAAAAAAATTTCAACAAACATATTTATTTTTTGGGTAAGTACAATAATAATTATACTTAACAAGAGTTTAAAAATCTTTGCGCGTAAAAACAACTTTTTTTTAGGTTTTAAATGCTCAGTTTACTATTATTATATTCTAGTGTATGTGCTTGATTCTCAAGGTACTCCGAAAGGACCTAATGGTCTTACCGCGGAGCACAGCATTAATAAGGAAACAATAACATTTAAAAACGGTGTTTACCCCTGCTTCCTCGCCTAATGCTGCTTTTACAGCCATAGCAAGAATTGAATCACCTTTTAATGACAAAGTATGCACTCTAACTAGCTGTGAACTCTGTGAGTACGTGTTGTTTCAAACAATGTCAATGTTTACATCTTTAGAAATTAAAGTAAATTCTTATGGAATAATTGATTATTTTGCTTGTAGTTTTATTTAGGTCTATAATAGCGGGGATCGGTTACTTTTTAAATGGAGGTCACTCATATTGAACATATAAAAGCAATATTTTTAATCTATTGCTCATTAAACTTTTTTTAAACCAATGAATAAAAGGCTCACAAATACACTCGTAAACTAACTAAATAAAAAGAACTCAGCATAGCATATGAAAGGCCTAAGATATGGAACAGCTTTAAAAATAACCATTTCTATATGGTGAAATCAGTTAAGTCTCTTAATTTTTCACGAAAAAAAAAAAGAAATTTTAAAATCAAATGACAACTTTGAAATTTAAAATATACATTATTTTATTAAACTTAATTTCATATATATTAAAAGGAATTGGTTCAATATACTTTTATTCTTTATGCTAAACGGAGATAATGTCAAGATTATGATTTTTAAAAATTATTCCATTTTTTTTTTTATTATTATTTTTTATTTTTAGTTGAATACACTTGCCTATTTAGACTTTTACTTAATAATATTATTTCAACGGAGTTTATTTAATTTTTATAACAGTTTTATCTTACTGTAGACTTGTTGAAACTTAGTGGCTCTATGTAAATATTGTGGTGACTCTAGCCAACCGTATCCTATTTGAGTCCCCCTGACTGTTTATATAAAATACTTTTTCTTGAGCCTCTTTTTGTTTAAATATCATCCTCTTTTTTAAGCCCCTGTTTGTTAATATAAATCCTCTCTTTTAAGCTCCTATTTGTTTATATAAGTCCTCTTCTTTGAGTTTTTGTTTATTTATCTACTTTATGTAAATGTTTTATTGCAAAATTTTTTTTGTTGTTGCCAATTTTAATTGTATGAACAGCGAACTATAAATTGTATTAAACCGATGATTGGTTTTGTTGGTTTTTAACTCTCAGAATCACCAGTAAGAATGATAAAACAAACTTTCAGAATCACCAGTAAGAATGATAAAACAAACTTTCATAATCACCAGTAAGAATGCTAAAATAAACTTTCGTAAACACAAGAAAGAATGCTAAAACGAGCTTTTAAGGCACAAGGGCAGGGCTTAAATTAAGTTAAATTTTTGTTTGGTTTCAGAAAATTTTGATTTGATTCAAATGCTCATGATAGCATCAATTTACTCTAAATCCAAATTACAATGTTTATTCCACACTTAAAGAAAATCTCCACTAAATGGAATACATGACTTGCGAAATTAGTTTCGGAAAATATTTTACGAATGAAGCTATTATTTTTTAAGTTGTATTTATTTTTATCTTTTAAGATATATAAATTATAGAAAGAAATAAGAGATGAGTTACTTCAGTTTATAAATATCAAGAATTTTATTTTAAATAAAAGAGGCTTAACATGAGCAAACCTTTAAAATTGATAAGACGAGTAATATGCCACTGCTGACGACAAAAAAACTGTTTAGATTTGTTGGCATTACCCCAAGCAATTTTTTTAATAATTTATATAGCAATGGATGAAAGTTAAACACTTTAATTTTTATACAGTTTAGAAACTTTGTTACAAATGAATGTGATATTTCTAGCTATATTTTTCATCAACATAAATACCTAGAAAGTTAGTATTTATTTCGCTTTTTATTTGAGTTTTGTAAGTTAAAAAGTATTGTTACGTCTCGGGGCAGTAACTTTTTTTTTAGAAGCTAAATTAAACAGTACTTTTTTTTATATTTAGAGACAGCTTATTCATTTTAAACCAGTCACAAGTTTCTTTAAATCGATGTTCATATTTAGAAATGATTTTGTAATGCTGTTATGAAACAAAAATGGTTGAAAAATTAACGGCTGACGGTTATTAAATTTAAATATTAACGGAGATTATTAATGTAACTGTGAAAAGAAGTGGTTCTATTATAAGAAACATAAGAGTGACCCACAAATTATTTTTAATGATTTGTATGTAACCTACAAGTTTTTTCTAATGATTTATATGTAACCCACAAATTATTTTTAATGATTTGTATATAACCCTCAAGTTACTTCTAATGATTTGTATGACACTCACAAGTTATTTCTAATGATTTTCTTGTAATACACAAGTTATTCTACCATTTTCTATGGGACAGTTGTATTACTGTAAATATAGTAGCCCTTAATTAATAAAGAAATTTTCTTCAATTTAAAATAACTAAACTTTTTAAAGAAGATTTTATGATCAATTGGATCGAAGGCATTGATAAATCTATAAAAACTCCCAAAGCATGTTGAGAATTTTCAAAAAATTCGACAATGCAAAAGGTAATAAAGAGTAATGCTTTTTTTTTTAAACATATTCTAAACAATTAAAACTATTTCTACCTATATAAGATATTGATTTATCAACATCAATCCCAATTGGTTATAACTGAGTAGTTGATTCAGCAACTGACTGTCTCAATAGATCAGTTAATTTGTTTTTAGTTTAAACTGTTTTAAAATATTATAATTATAGCTACTGGGATAATAAGAATTTCCAAATAATATATCAATGTGCAAACTGCTGCACCTAGATTAGATTTCCAACGTTTATTATTTTATACCAATTTTATTATTTCTAATAAGAGTGATACACCATTATAGTTTGATTTTGTCTAAAGACATAACAAGTTTTTCTGAATTACATCTTTAAAAATTTATTATGCTCATAACCAAAAAAATTTTTTGCATAAAGAAGTGTAGTTTTTTTTTGAATCCGCATTGATAGTGTTGATAATTAGATCTTGAATCCACATTGATGAGTTGATAAAAAAGTGACTTCATTAGAGTTGAAAACAAAAGTGCATTACTATCATGACCAAATGTTTATTTAGATTTAAACATTTTAAGTTTAAATTCCGCTAACGATTCTTCAAAGTAATTAAAAACAAAGTTGCTAGAAAACAACTTTTATTTTTTAGTCACGATACGACTATTTTGTTTCAGATTTCTGGTACAAAGATTTGTGATATATATAAACAACTAACACAAAAATATATTTAATTCATCAGTTATTTGAGCTTTGAGGGCATTGTACTGTTAACATTAATAGCTTTAGGCTTTTAATTTGTCATGTCAGTGAGTTTCCTAAGAATATAGTTCGAAAGTTTTAAATTAAGTTTATTGGTCTCGAGTAAGTCATAATATGTAGTAATATCTTGAGTAGGTCATAAAAAATTAGTATAGTAAATTTTTTTTAATTTTTTCATTTGTCATTTAAATTCTTTACCGTGACTTTTTTAAAGAACTTTATTGTGCTCAGCTTTTGTTTTTAAATATTTTATGTATAGTTTAGATTTTATTTTAGAGGATTTTTTGTGAATCATGATGACATAACACTGTTTTTTTTTAATAACTGTATTTTTGGAAAATTAGCGTCCAAATACTTCATAAAATATTTGTTTTTTTGTTGTTGTTGTTGTATGATCATTAAGGTGCTTCCAGAAGTCCTTACGGTCTTATTACAGACCACTGCAATAGATCATTTCACTAGGAAGTACACGCCTCCTTCCTTACCAATGTCGCTTATTTACCTAAAACCGTCCTGGAAACCTACTGCACCATGGCTGCTTAAACTAATTTCCAATGAAGCAAAGATAATTGTTTTGTTAATGATTTTAAATTAGCACTAGTAAACAAACAGCTTGGTAAACGCTTTGTTGAAATTTAACTGCATTAATAGAAAAAAAATAAGTAAAACTATCAGTTATGTCGCTTTTAGTGAGATTTTTTTTACAAAGGTTTATTGAAAACGTCAGTTATTATAATATTGTCTACTTAAGCAGCCAACGTTAGAGTTATTTTTATTGGTTTGTTAATTATAAAAAAAAACACCTTTTTTAAATAATTCATTCAATTCAATTCAAAAATTTTATCAGTTATGAAATTTTATTATCACACTAATTGTAGTGTTAATAACACGACAGTTATTAACACCACAATTGATATGATATTGCAAACAAATCAACATACTATAACCAATTTGGAAGTAGATGTGGCCCGGATATTTTTGCCGGATATGCCAGATAGTGAACTTTTCTAAAGTTTTACAAGCGTTTATGAAGAAAAAACAAATTTTGCCAGTCTACAATAAATAGTATTTAAGATCTTACTTTAAAAAATCCGAGAAAAACTGTGTAACATGTTTTATGTGCTGACGAAGTATAGAAAATAGTAATTAAAAAAAAAACAAAAATATAAAAACGATTTTTCTTTATAAATTAGTAACGCATATACCTGTGTTACACCAGTTTTTTATTAATTTTAAATTTTGAACACTATTTTATGTAGAATAGCAAAACATGTTTTTCTTCGTAAACATTTATAGAACTTTAGAAAAGTTCACTATCCGGCATATCAGGCAAAAATATCCGGGACACCTCTACTTATAAGTATATTTTTAATTCATTAAAGCATTGTTTTAAATGTCATTTAAAATACTTTAAAATTTTCAATTTGATGAGAAGGTGAACGATTGCAACAACTTATACTTAAAAAAAATTTTTTTATGGGGGGGGGGGTAGTGGGTAAGAAACTTGTTTATAGTTATTAGAAATGCTCACATTATGCCAGGTAATGTAATGCAAACATTCCTTAAAAAAAATTAGTAAACCACCACTATATATTTTATGCTCTAAGAAAATTATCTTGACATATGTTGTGGGATCCATTGAATTGGTACCAATCGAGAAAAGACGGTCCCAAAAAACAAGTTAAACCAACTAACGAGTTCCGCTTGCTATATAACAATAAACATAAAATTGTCAGAGTCAACTAGCTTAAAAACAAATTAATTAAAATTGTTAAGAAAGTTTCCTGGTTTGGACATGTTAAATTTAATCCGAGTTCTTTTTTTTTTTTTTTTTTTTTTATTGTTATTTCAGTTTATTAAGTCAGTCGTTATATAATAAAATAAATTGTTAAAATACTTTTACAAATATATAAATATAGCAGACAATATAAACTAGGTTTCCGAAAGAAGATCACAAGGATCGTGTCATCGGGACTTTATAAAATATAATAAAATATATAGTTTTTTACATCTTTTTTAATATTTTTTTTATTTACAATAATTGTGAAGTGCAAGGTATTATGAAGAATACATATATATTAATCTTTTACACGAATTAAACTGTAAATAATATAAACTAGCAAAATATTGTAAATAGTTCTTTGATTGCTTCATCCATCAAGTTGACTGCAAAGTGATACCTTTGTAATTTTATTCAAGCATTTTGTAAAACATGCCAAACCACTAAGCGTCCTAACTCTATAGATACAAGACCGTGGTTTTTTCTATAGAAAATTTAAAATGGCTTGAAAAATGGCTAGAAAAGTGCAAAAGATAGTGAAACTGTTATTTAAAAATGCCTCTAACATAAGGTGGTAAGGAAAAACCAATAGATAAACCTCCCTAGCTCCAAAGCATCTTTCTATCTCTAATTCAAAAGACAGCATAATAGATAAAGCATCTTTCTATCTCTAATTCAAAAGACAACATAATAGATAAACCAAACTTTATAAACTAGCGAAGTTTTATTACATCATTAGTTTAATGAAGTAATTATACTAATAATGTATTTTAAAAAATTGATACAAAACAATAATAACAACATAAGCGATGTAACAAAATATTAACTTTTTGAAGATAAAATAAAATATAATTATACCCGAAGAAAAATAAACTTGGAGAAAAAACAATTATTAAACAAAAAACGATGAGTTCCATCAATATAATTGATTACTACAAATTTGTCAAATTAAATTTATCTAGCTTTTAAACGAAATGGAGCAAATGGTTTAAAAAACTTTTACAAAAGTGTTACTTTATTATGTTTTGTAAATGCAACTTGCGCCAGTGCCATCAGATAACATCTCATAACAGAAAATTATGCCGACAAGTTTTTTAGATCCTAACATTTAATTTTGAACAATTACTTGATCGAAATTTGTACTGTCTGCGCCAAAAAAATAACAACAAGTGAACACTCGTAGAATACAGTAAAAAAGAATTTAAATCAAACTTGTCAAATTTAACAGTTTAAAATTAAAAGAATAAAACTTGCATTGACAATCTTGATTTTAAAAGCAGAAAACAAGTTTTTCTTTTTACAAACGATTGACCTGATAAAAGTAATTTTTACGGATTAACAAATTGACGTTTAAAAGTTAATTTTGTTTAACTGGCCATAACAACTCCATCAGCAATACTATTTACATTTGCAAAATTAAATAAAAAAAAGTCAAAGAAAAAATATATGAAAACTTAATCTAATCGATTTAGGAGAGAAGTAATAAAACTGTTTTAAAGTAAAGTTACATCAAGTAAAACTCCTCCCCGAAGTTTATCGGAAATACCGACTATTTCTTACATTTTCATAACGAGAAAGTTAGCGATTTATAGTTTTTATATCTGTCAGATATAAATATTGTGCAAATAATACAATAAATGATTTATAATTTCTTTTAACACTTTAGTAAACGTTTCGAAACGTAACTCTAATAAGTCTAAGAAAATGTTGAGATTTTTAAATGATTTAACTGTTATTTAAATGTTATTTAATATTCTGTTTATTAAAAAAAAAATTTTGTTTATAATCTTTTATAAAATTTGAAATTTGTTATTTGATTGAAATTTGTTACAAAGTTATTTCTTAATAGATTTCCGTCTTTAAATATCAGTATAAAACATCTAAATTTTAAGAAATGAAACTCTATAACTTCACTTTATAAAATGTTGTTTATAATAACGTTAAAATGTTGTTTATAATAACGTTTTAAACGGTATTAAAGAAAATAAATAAAAATCCCTCTCGGCATTAAAAATCTTTTTGAGTAACCGAAAGCAATATGTATAAATGAATATACTTTGTCTAGTTTTTTTATTAAAAAACGAAAGCATTTTTGAGGGAAATTTATATATATGGTCCCTATGAAGTAATTGTCATCAAAATCATTGGTTTTTACATACTATTATATTAATTTTAATTTTACTAATTACAATAACTGTATAAATAATAATTTTAAAATGGCTGTAACTTTGAAAATCATTAAAATATATAAATCTTCGTGACACTAAAAAAATATCGTTCCCAGCCTACTTGCTTTTTAATCCTGTTGTTGGCGAGTGTCAATTATGGTACGTTTTATATACTAAAATGTATAAAGGCGAGTTTCCACTCATCCGTTTTTCAACGGGAAAGGGAAAGGAAAGGAAAAAATAATTACGTGAGCATGCGTAATAAAAGTTTTTATTTGTCCAAAGGAAAACTGCGCATGCTCACGTGATTATTTTTCCGTTTCCTTTCCCGTTCCTGTAGAAAAACGGATCAGTGGAAACTCACCTTAATAGTTAAAAGTTAAAGGTCAAAGACCATCGGATACGTAAAATATTTTTTGATATCTTTTATCACACCGAAAGTAATAACGTTAAATCCGGTTATCTAATGAAGAATATTTTAGTTAAACGCTTTCTATTAGTAACCAACATGTCTCAATAGTTGATAATGAAAACTTCACATTTTATGATTAAATATTTTTTTGAATTCTTTTTAAGTTAAAAGAAATGTTCTTGAATTCTCATTAGAAAGTGTTTTCAAGATGATAATGTTCATCAGAGAATTCTTATCAGAGAATTACAAAACAAAAACTTAAAATTCCTAAATTTAGGAGTTACAAAAAGTCACAAAATTTACGAGCAATTACATAAATTACATTTAAAAAAAGAAAAAACTATTGTTAAGTTTTATTATCTCATTACAAATTGTTCATTATTTGAACTCTTACTTTAAAATAAGAGTTCGAATAAAGAACATTTGTAATGAGATAATAAAACTTGACAAAATTTTTTTTTTTGGATGTATCAAAGTAATTGCTCGTAATTTTTAATTTAAGCCAGATTTCTGTCTCTGGATGAGATATAAATACATTAAAGATATCGTCACACATATACCAGTAAAAATATTTATTGGCATTTTATGTTACGTTAATACTTTTGTTAAGAGCAACTGTTTCTTGACCAGGTTTTTGTTCCAAAATAAGAGATCTCTTTAGAAGTTGCAAAATACAATGTAAAATTTACAAAATACAATGTAAAATTTAACTACGTTTTAATTTAACATCGAAATATGACTTTTTGAGAAACTGAAAAATAAAATGTAATTACATTCAATGCATAAACTCTAAATTTATCTAGTTACTTCAAAGCAACAAATTACTTAAATTACTTAAAAAACTGAGCCCATGGAAAAATCAGCAAATACGTGAAAAATACGTATAACTTTTACCAAAAAACACGTCCAAAAACCAACAGATGTTTTTGCTAAAGAAATAAAAATAAAGAAATAAAAGCTAGAAGTCTTTAGTTACTGAAATAAAACTGAATTTTATATTTGTAACACAAATAGAAAAACAAATGCAGATGAAAAGGGCTTTTATTTTAGTTCAAAAGAATTCTTTGGCGCAGCCTTAATAATTTTACTTAAAATAAAAAGTTTTGTATTTATCCGCAAAGCGATCAATCAATTTTTTTTAATTTTTTTTTAATTATTAATTTTGTTCAGGTAAGTTAACCTATAAATAATTTTTTTTTAATTGGTAAGTTATATAAGGTGTTTTGTATCGTTATTTCATAGAAAATAAAAATAAATACATTAATTCCCATGTGGTCAAACCATTATTACACATAAGATTTCTTTTATATATATATTAAATCTCTAAACTATTTATGGTAGACTTTATAAAAAAAATTTTATAAAATTTACTGTTTTTAAAGGATTTATAGTTTTACATTTAAATTTTACAATATAATGTTATACAAACACATAAATTTTATAAAAAAAACTATTATAAGAAAAAATGTTAATTAGACATGGGCTTAAAGAAGATAAGGACGACGTTATCGAATTTTCTCATATAAATTTATAAAAGTTTAACAGCATATTGTAATAGTATTTCTTTAGGTTGTTTTGATACGCTTGTGATTAAAGACAATTACGATCAGATAAACTAATAAAATAAGTGAAAAAAATTCAAATAATGACAATGTTAATTGTGATGTTAGCGGTGATGACCTCAGATAAATAACTTTAGGCAAATTTATTGTTAAAATATATTTTTAACTTTTACAATCCTAAGCACTTAGATCGTACTGAAATATTTATTTGGATTATATGTATTTTTTTTATAAACCTGTAGTTATATCAAAAACATCATATAAAATTGAAAGTTTAAATTTTGATCTAACTGTAAAATACACTCAGGATAATGTTATTGTCAGTGTCAACCTCATTTACATCCGAGAAAACTTTTATCACTTTCATTAACTTTTAATGTCACTAAAAAAAAATTGAATTTGTCTGTTTTCGTTTAGTTTTTTGTTGATTTTTGTATCTTAGACTTTATCAACTTTCTTTATTTTTCTTTTTTCTATTTTTTGCTATTTGACTTTACGTTCATTTTATTTAATCCGAAGAGATTTTATTCTCTCTCCGGAGTACCTGTTTAAATACAAAGCATGTTTCCAAATTCAGCGGTTAGTTTTCTTATTCTGGCTAATGATCGATGAAGTAGTTACTGAGTTATATATGGTATGTAAAATCAATTGGATTCTTTACGTCTTTTCAAAAAACAGAAAATAAAAAGCAATATATATATATATATATATATATATATATATATATATATATATATATATATATATATATATATATATATATATATATATATATATAATGGTATTACAAAAGATCAAAATCGCGAATTTCCAACTGGTATTGATGTAGCTTGTAATTTATTAACTGTTTTGAATTATAACACAATTTGAATAATCTATGATTATATGCTCAAATTTACAGCAATTTATTTTAAAACATCCAAACGCAAGTTATAGTATATTTATTTATGAAAAATTACTTTTGATGACATAAATCTATTAAAATTTCTAAATTTGTACCTCAATCTTAAAACCTACTTCTTTGTAAACAATAACAAATAAAAACACGAAAACTAGAACTGATGCCTTAAATAGGCATTTTGTTTGGTGACTTTGTCTTTTAATTCTTTTGGTACCTTGTTGTTTGGTACCATTCTAAGTGGGCACGGGACCTAAAAAAGACGTTTTGTGAACATTCAAAAGACGTCCAAAATGTTTAAAAGACGTTCAAAAAGGTCAAAAGACATTTAAAGGTTGTCTTATTAACGTCCCGTGCCCATTTGAAACACTACACACACATTCATACATTGAGTACTTGTTTCAACTTGTTTCTCCGTGCAGCGGCCTTGTTCGCCAAGGTTCGTATTTTGGAGTAAAAAATTGAGAGAGGGTTGTAACCACAAGAAAAGGGGAAAAAAAAAATGCCTACGTTGACTGTAGCGGTCCTCTCGTCTTTAGGGAGAAGAATAACTATATATTGAAAAAAAACTTATTTTAAAAGAAGTTTCATATTTTTGATCCTCGACATGCTATGCAATTATATGTAAATTTAATGCATTACCAAAGCAATTTATCATATATAATATAAGTGTTTGCTTACAGTAATCATTTAAACTAGGTTTAAACTTAAAGTTAGCAACAGGTTGTTGTTATGTCATTCCATAAACTAAATTTTGGTATGCATTCATTTCACAAACATCTATCATTTCTATATATATATATATATATATATATAATAATATAACGGATAATAGTATAACTTAAGTATGCCGCACACAGGACACTAAGCTAAGCTTAACAATTTAAGTACATTTAAGTAAAAAATTATTTAAATAATTGACAAAAAATAATTCAATTTAATATAATGAAACAAAACATCTAATTATGGTGCTCAAGATTTTCAGCAATTAAGGTAAGTTGAACGTCAAGGTATTATTTTAAAACAATTTATTTATTGTTAAAAAATAAATGAAGTATGCTGTTTGGAACTCGTAAAAATTTGAAAAAAGCCATTCAGCGGCACTTAATTGCGAATTTCATTTAAAGTCTCTGTTTTTTAGCTGTTTTTTGTTGTCATTTTTCAAATCTAATATAAAGAACTGCAATTCTTAAAAAATTTAAACTTAAAGGTAAAGACATTAAAGGCCTACTAAAAAATCGCTTTTTCTGACTTTTAATCTAGATTCTCCGTTGGAGTCTTAAAAAATATGTGTTTTAGAGCACATTTTTGCATAAGATCGACCTTAAATAATTTTAAAATTTAATGTGGGTTTTTTAAATAGTCAATATTTTCAGGCTGTTAGGACTCGGAAATTAAAAGTTTTTAAAGTTTGGCTCCTACCCCAAGTAATACTTATATGCATAGTAATACACCTCTTGCACTGTTTTACCAAGTGACGTATTAGCAATTATTTATAGTAACGTTTTCTAGTGACATATTTGCAAAAAATATGTAGATAAAAAAATCTCTTTCATCTAAGCGAATTTTTTTACTTATTGCGTTAAACGTTTATTAAAAAAATTATGACATCATTATCTTAAATAAAAGCTGAGTTTTTGCTGAGTGTTATTTTTACACAAAATTTGTGCAATTTTTAAAGTAGCTAAACGAGATTTTAATGCTAATTTGGTGTAATTTTCACACTTTTTTCACACTGAATTCTACTTGTATTTTACTCTTTTGAGTGTGACACTTTTTTTTATATTTTTCTGTTATTTAAATGGGATTATTTGAAACAAATGTTTCAGCTGTTTTATTTAAAAAAATCTTAATCAAATAAAAACTAAATAAATAAATTAAAATCTAATAAAGATTAATTTCTTTAATTAAATTTAAGTATGTAAGAGATTCTAAATATTCTTAATAACTGCACGAGTAAAATATTTTAGAATGGCTCTAGCAAAAATTTTGTAATTTTTAGCAGCTAAAAAATATATATATAATGCATATATAAAAAAAAATACAAAAAATATACAAAATGTATCTTAGAATTATAATAAAAAGAAAAGATTTTTAGGGGTTTACCAAACTTTCAGGTAACAAGATAATTATTAAAACATGTGTATATATATATATACATATATATATATACATATATATATATATATATATATATATATATATATATATATATATATATATATATATATATATATATATATATATATATATATATATATATATATATTATAAATTGTTTATCAATTGTTATTTTTCAGCACTTGTAATTAACTAGTAGTGGTTATTCAGGCAATACTTTGTAAGTCGCTATAGTATCAGACCTTTTTGTTGCTTAAGCAACAGACACAAATATTGTGAACTTTAAATGGATAATCTAAATTTCTCTATTGTATGCGTTTAGTAAACATCTTTTGGAGTATTGTTTATGAATGTCTCGATCATTACTAATTCAGTAAAATTCACCAAATGCCTCCAGCGACCACTTTTTACTAAAGACTTTTTATTAAACGCATAATTATAACGAATCACTAATTTTTTATTTTGATTGTTGAACATATACATTTTGAAACAATTAATTATTTGATTTTAAAACATAACAACTGTTGAACTTCTTAGTTTACAATTGTTGGACTTTGAAAATGAATTCGAAAAGTTAGACAGGAAGTGTCTTAACGCATTTTGATGAATAATTGAGAAATAGGTATTAAATATTCTCTCAAGCAAACGAAAGCGAAGGTTAAACTCCGTACATTTTATTTATAGTTCAACAAGAAATGGCCGAAAAATATTCCCATATGCAATCTCAATTCAGGCGTATATTGCTGGAAGAAAGAGTTGGGAACGATTTTAAAGGTATTTTACAATAAATTTTTTTTACTTGCAAATATTAGAGTTTTACGGTTGAAACTACCGTATGTATGGGTAAAAAATTATCACATGTATTGGTAAATTATCGTTTATACTGATAAAAAAAAGTTCATCAGGATTAACTAAAAAAATAGGATTATCTGTAAATAATTTTTTTTTATTAGCACAATATTTTATTATGTACAGAAATGAATTTCAATGACTGCGAAAAATTCACTTTACTGAAATTTGCATAACTGATAATATATGATTAATAAAGTTAAACGATGACAATGTTTGTACCAATTTGTATTGGTAATATATATATATATATATATATATATATATATATATATATATATATATATATATATATATATATATATACATATATACATATAGATATATACATATATATATATATATATATATATATATATATATATATATATATATATATATATATATATATATATATATATATATATATATATATGAGATGTCAAAGAATTGAAATTAAAATAAGTAAAAACATCATAGTTGCAAAGTTTTAAAGATAAATGTAATATATATAAAGCAACTTATAAAATAAGAACATTTCGACATGGCTGAGAAATATAAACACGGTTTATATTATTTAACATCTGGCAAATTTTTTATTTGTTTTTTTTTTTTATATAAACTGAATTGAAGAATTAGTTATGTCAAACTATCAAAAGTTTGTGTTAATGTCTTAAATTCGAAATTAATTATAAACTTTTTTTTAAATTGTGAGTTTTTAAAATGGTAATAAAAATTTTGCCAGCAATATATTCATATAAGTATGTTATTTTTATATATATTAACAGCCAAAAAATAATCATTAAAACTATTTTCCTTAATAATTCATTAATGCAAAATATATTCTTAAATTTTCAATGTCATTTTTACTGTAGACATTTTTACTGTAGACTTGGTAACAAGTGTAACTATTAGTAACACTTGTATTTTTAATTATTGCTTAAATAATTAAATGTTAACAAATATTAATAATTCACATCTTAAGTAAAGTCCCGAAACACCTGTATATATATATATATATATATATATATATATATATATATATATATATATATATATATATATATATATATATATATATATATATATATATATATATATATATATATATATACACGCATGCATGTGTTATGGCTTGCGCAATAATGCAAAAAAGCATGTTCACGTCAACCAAATTGTTTAGAACTATAAATAGGTGTAAATATAAAGACAAAACAATTTTTTTACTTTTTTTATTTTAACAAACTTTCCTAAGACAACATATAACAAAAAATAATTTTAAAATGTCAACAAAAGTTATAATATTTTAACTAGAAGTTTCGATTTCCTGAGGAAATGTATTTAATTATTTTCTTATATGTAAAGCAATTACAGTTTGTAACATGAAATTAAGATGACGATATTTGACGGTAAAAAAAAAGAACGCCTAATATTAACTTTTTACAAAAAAAAACAGTTGTTTGTATTACAAATGAAAATGATTACTTAGAACTGTCAATTGCGACGCCCTCGTAGATTAATAAACAAACAATGCTGTTGTTGAAAAATTAATGTAGATCTTCCTCTTCTTTTAATTCTTTATCTCGACTCAAGTTTTACTTTGTCGTCATCTTAAGTTTGTTGTCACCCTAAATCAAGGGACTTAAGTTTAAAAAAGTTGGTTATAATAGTAATTTGTTATTTAAAATTTTTATAAAACTTCAACAGAATATTAACATACCATGCTTTGTTTGCTCGGTAAGTTAATATTCTGTTTAAGTTTTTTAAATTGTGTACTTAGTTCTTTACCATGCCGTTTCTCAGTTCGTTACCGTGCCGGATTCTTACCTTACCAGTATTAACTTACTTTAACTTCCTATTTTTATAACTTCACCACGCACTTTTATTATTTTACCGTGCACTCCTATTGCAATCGTGTACTTTTATTACTTTACCGCGCACTTTCAACATTTTATCGCGAACTTTTATTACATTTCCGTGCACTTATTATAATACCATACGATCTTCTTACTAAAACGAAAACCTTTTCATAAAGTTTCTTTAATGTTCATATTGTAGCAAATAAAAAAAATACGGCAAATCAACGAGCTGAAATGCTGCTTGTAAATCAAACTAAATAAAGTGCAAATAGTCAAAAAAACTAAAAAAAAAAAAAAATTAAAACAAATAGATCGCGAAATTATAAAATTATGCCTTATTTCTTTCAATACAAGAGGTGATTTCCTTTCTCTTTTCGTGTAACATAAAAATAAATTTTGAGACGCTTTTTGACGTAAAAGATAAATAAATGCTGCATTAAAATATTTGCTTTCGTGTATTACACAAAGTACGCTGATCTTCGTAAGTTATTAATGCCTCTGCAAATGACAAACAAAAGTCAATAACTTGTTTAAATTTTTTTTTAAAGTTGCTTCGCAAACATGCCAGCATTCATAGATTCTTTCAAGTTAAAAAAGCATAAATCCAATTTATCTTTATGAAATAATGGAAACGAAGTAGAAGATTTTTTTGGTAATATCATTCGTAAGCTAGAAAGTTATTGGACAGGAAAAGAAATTGAATTTTTTTTTTTTAATAATTTTTATATCACTAAGGTTACCAGAATTCAGAACTTTATTTTTTTTATTCTGTAAGCTACTTTTATAAATTTTAAAACGGCTGTTTTTTTCTGTAATAAATAATAATGGTTGGGTGAAAACTTTTAACTCAAAAATACTTTTATTCAAAATTTTTTGAAGCAGGCGTAATTATTTTTTGGTTATAAAGTCTTTAACACTAAAAAGTTAAAAGTAGTACTTAGCGATTATTGCTGTTTTTAGCACTTTTTTGACTGTTGTAATTGCCAATGATCAATAACATAAATAAAGTAGTCATATACAGACTTTATTTTACTGTTAATAATATTTACTTGCAAAGATATGTATTTTTAACCAAAGGTTTTAATTGAGGTAAGTTTCCTTTTCTTAGTCTAAGAAAGATGGTCGAACTCAAAACAAGATGGTCGAACTCAAAGCAAGGTTGTTTTATTTAGGTGTGGTAACAACTTGTACTAAAACATTTTTGTTGATTGATTCAAGATTAAAGAGTTAAAATAGTTTTAAGGTACTTTTGGGTAAGTTTTAAAGCATTAGTTTCCATCAGTTGTTTCCCAGTGCGCACGCGTCGTCCGGAGGACGTCCACTGGACGTCTCGTGGACGTCCAGACGTTCGTAAGACGTCCAACGGTCGTCCCCCGGACAAAGTATGCCCACTGAATTTTCGATTTTATAATTTATTGTTCATCAAGAAAAATTCACTGCTTCTGCAAAAGATCAGGCGTTTTTAGTAAATGGAAGAACACTGCTGCTGGTTAGAGAAAAATGGTCAAATAAAATAAGTCTGCTTCATACTACATTAATTAGATGCGTGAACTTTTCTGATATTGTTCCATGTTGAGATCGTATTATTTTAAAAAAGTACAAATTGTTAAACCGTTGCACATGTTAATTGGTTAACGAACCCTTCGTTAATACTCCACAAACAGTAGCATTGTTAAAGGTCCCATTGACAAGTAAGATGGAGAGAAATAAAGATAAAGCAAGTAGCATACATTAAGTAAATATGCTAAATATATAAATTCAAAAACAATTTACAAAAGAATTGAAAAAAAAAAAAAAAGAATTCAAAATAAAAATCTCGTATTAAAATCTCGTTTGAGTATCGCTTTAATTAGTTTTTCTTTTATTGCGGATTGAAACCGATTGAAATTCCGTTGAAGAAAAGTGATGAGCGTGATAAAAATGTCAAATAATCAAAACTTGCTTATTTCCACGCTCTCGCAACGCATGCTAAACGTACTTTTTTGCGTGGAAACAAAAAAAGTATGAATGGAGGAATTGGAATCAGATTAAAACTTTTTTCAAAATATAGTTTGCTGTTTTTAGTTTTAAAATACCTTTTCAAAACAATTCCAATTTGACCGGACCTTTAAGAAAATGCAAAAAGAGTTTGGCCCAATTATTTAACATGTTTTGAAAATTATTTTAAAATCTTTCAAAAACATTTCTAAAATTATTTAAGAATTAAAATCTAACTCTAAAAAGCTAGATTGAAGCATAAGAAACGAGTTGATTTAGATTTTTGATTAAAACCAAAATTAACTCCGTGATGTCAAAGTTCGTGACTTCGACATCACGCGGTTAACTTTGGCACTTTATATATATATATATATATATATATATATATATATATATATATATATATATATATATATATATATATATATACATATACATATATATATACATATACATATATATATATATATATATATATATATATATATATATATATATATATATATATATATATATATATATATATATATATATATATATATATATATATATATATATATACGGTAACAATAAAGTGACATTTTAAAATGCAGCTTTTCAAATAACATATAAATTTATAAAATGTACGTCAAAAATATTGCGTAAAAAATATTATATGTGCTTTTAACACTTTACTTCATTATGTAACATTTAAAATAACCTATATAAAAACTATTCACGTAACATTTAAATATCATAAAAATTAAAAGCAATATAAAGTTTTTTTCAAGATCAAAGTTCGATTTTTGAAATTATCTTGGTATGTTCAAATGATGTTAAAAAATGGTTGTCTTACAACTTGTTTTACGATATTTGTTTATTATAAATGTCTCAGTCAAATCAAACGGTTTTAAAACTATAGCCATAATGTTACTAAATAAAGAAATATAATTTGTGGATCTTTCTGTTTAATGATATGAAAATTGCTTTTTTTGGTAAATTCAAATCCTGGTATTGCAAAAAAAATTTTTATTATTACTGATATTTATTTTGATTTTTATGTTTACATGACTTCTTTTTTCATTTTTATATTTGACAATGCTGATAGTGACTTTTTTTGCGTAAGAACTAATTTTACAATTAACGATATTAAATAGTATTTTATAATAATACAAATGAAGAAAATATAACAGAATGTTTTTTACACAAAAGGCAACTCAAACTGTTTTATTAATTAGAAACTCCTCAACAACTTAGAAGCAGGTGTTTATCATTCATGCTACACATTCTTTTGATAGATACTTTCAACCTTTTTTTCTATGCAAAAATTGTTATATATTTGTTGTTGGGTTGTCTTCAATAGTTCTTTGCAATTTTGAATCCTAGCTCAAGACACGTTTTGTTTTATTTTTAACTTGCGTTTTTTAAAAAATGCTGTTATTATAAGAAATTGAAGTAAACCAATTAAACATGATCACTTATTCCGTTTGAAAAAATATTGTACTTTTGGTTTTAAAGTTTCCGTCAGGTATCTTCAATTGTTTGTCGAGTCATTGGTAATACACAGTGAATGAATAGCTATTGAATTACAATTATTTTACGCCAGAAAAATTACTTGAATTTTTTCGTAAATTTTTATCAATCAAGTGTTAAATTTTTATAAGTAGTTTTGAGATTAACGACTTGAACTTTTTTCTTCAAGATAAACAGCAAAGTTTGTTTGCAATTACTTGTAAAGCTTTATCAGCCACTGTTTTTGTAAGAGTTTTTTTTTAATCTTTGCTATTTACAAAAAGTACCTACAGATTTTAAAATAACTTTTTATTAAAGTTAAAAAAAATATGGTAATAGTTAAAACTAGAAATGCAAAAAAAAAAAAAAAGTTTGAAAGAAAAAATTAAAACAGCAAGGCTCGTATGTTGACTTTAGTTTCCTGAGTAAGTATCTATATAAGTGCTGTATATGAGGACAAAAAACTTTGAGTTCCCATAGAAATCCAAAATGGGTAAAATTTTAATTAAAAACATGGAAATATATAAAGGAAGATGATTCTGTTATAAATAAGAATGCTGCAATATAATTGTTTCTTTGTTATTTTGTTTCCACTGCAATTCTTTAAAAAAAGCTTATTTAAAAAAAAAAAGTTTTTAGAAAGAAAATTAATAGCATATTGCGTAGTTAAACTGCTAAGTCAGATTTTTCCCTAAAAAAGAAAATTCACAATCTTTTTCTTTATAGAAGGCGAATTTAGGGAGCTCAATTTCAAGTTTCGGGGCTCATTTTCCAGTTTAGGGGCTCTTTTGCGAGTTTAAGGAGCATTTTTTTTTTTAGTAATATCTCCAGGATTTTAAAGATTTTGCGGTCCTAATAGCAGATTTTGGGGCGGATGGGTCCTCAACCCACTAGCCACAGCACTGAAGGTGGAAAGACACATTAAAAAATTTAAAATATAGATAAGAGGCTTTTAATCTTAGCATAAAATGCGTTTCAGTTTGGAAGCAGTATTGCTGCTACAATGGAGTAAAACATCATTTTTTTCTGTCATTTCTAAAAAAATTAACATTATTTAAAACTACAGAAAAAGAAAATCAAATGCAAGTACAAATGTATAATTAATACTGCAAATATATATG
This sequence comes from Hydra vulgaris, assembly GCF_038396675.1. NCBI lineage: Eukaryota > Metazoa > Cnidaria > Hydrozoa > Anthoathecata > Hydridae > Hydra > Hydra vulgaris. The sequence goes on from NC_088931.1 coordinate 6,288,960, forward strand.
CTGCTTTTTTCACCCCGACGTAATTTCTCTTTTTTTTATTTCCACACTAAATGTAACTCCTTTGTTTACCCCATAACTAAATCTAGCTTTAAATAATAATTGCATATTATTCCATTTGCATTTACCTGATGTCAATGTTAAGACATAATTTAAAATCATTTTTAAATTTAAAAAAAATGTGTGTGTGACAAATAAAAAACGTACATTATCGCTGCTATTCTGTGAGTACGTGTTGTGACGTTTCACTTTTGTTATTCTATGGGTACGTGTTGTTTGATCTCTGTTTAACCCTTTAAAAAAATATACAGGTAAACCAGAAGTAGTGTGATATACTTTTTCCGAAAAACTTTTAATTTTAACTGCAACAACTTTATTTAATCAAAAATGCAGAAATAAGATAATTGTAAAAAAAATGTACATTTTTGGCTAAAATATAAATTTTTTAATCAGTTTTCATAAATTTTGATAAATTTTGATGGCTTTGAAAAGCACCCGTTCACTGAACTTTTATAATGGTTAAAATCTATATAGCAAACATCCCGTTAATATTTCTTTTTTTTGTGCTTGTTTATGCTAATGTTGCTTTTTTTGATCGCTAGTGTTTGTTTTTTTCTATTTTGTTTTTTTCTGGATATCGTTTAGATTGCAAAGTCCATGCAGCGCAACCTAAAAATAATTATGAAACCCTTTGAATTAACTCAAAATATGTTTCGTACAATTAAAAGATTTTATTTTTCTGATAACCCATAAACTCACGGGATATGTTTTGCTTCAAAGCAACCCATAGTGTTGTGATAATTTTAAAGAGGTTTGAAAACACTCTTTTCCAGTCTTTGACAACATTTTAAAACTGAAACTTAAATTTTTCAGATTATAAAAACCCGTGTCAAAGATGTTAATTTTATACTTTATATATTAAAATCTCTTACTTTTTATATATTTTTTGTATGGTATTTTTATTATATCATATTTTATGATGAATCAAAACACTACTACTACTACTACTACTACTACTACTACTACTACTACTACTACTACTACTACTACTACTACTACTACTACTACTACTACTACTACTACTACTACTACTACTACTACTACTACTACTACTACTACTACTACTACTGCTACTACTACTACTACTACTACTACTGCTACTACTACTACTACTACTACTACTACTACTACTGCTACTACCACTACTACTACTACTACTACTACTACTACTACTACTACTACTACTACTACTACTACTACTACTACTACAAATAATAATAATGATAATAACAAAAGCAGTATCAATAATAATATTTATTTATCTTTCTTTAGAAATGAGGTCAAAAAATGAGACCTACAACATATCATTGCATCATTCTGTAATAGACAAGCTAAGTAATGATACAAAAAAATCAGAAGTTGACCATGTTGAAGCTATTGTTATAGTTACATTGTTGGTAGTCATTATGATCATTAGTTTATTTGGAAACTTAATAGTAGTTGTTATTGTTACAAAAAAGAGGCGAATGCAAACTTTTACTAACTGGATGATTTTAAATTTATCAATTGCAGACCTGTGGGTTGCACTTTTATCAATCCCCTTAGAAATTCCTATGGAATTAAACAATAAACAATGGATATATGGAAAAACATTTTGTTCGATATTTTATCCGTTACAAACATCATGTGTATACGGTTCAGTATTTACTCTAGTTGCGCTTAGCTTTTCTCGATTTTGGGCTATTGTTAAACCATTTAATCGACAACCAAACATATTCATGGCAAAGGTTTTAATTGGATTTATATGGATTTGTAGTTTTATAGTTGTCATTCCCTACATGTCTGTCTTAAATTACTCCGAGGATGATGATGGAGTACAACATTGCGAAGAAAAATGGACAAATACACAAAAGCGAACTTACACGATAGCTCTTTTTCTATTTCAATACGTATTTCCACTGACAATAATATGCATGGCTTACATTTACATAATAAGAGAGTTATGCTATAGAAAAAAAACTGAAAATAACAATTGCAAAATAAAACAACTAGAAACAAAAAAAGTTGTAAAACTTCTTTGTATTATTACAATGACTTTTGCTATATGTGTTTTACCTTATCATATATTTGCACTATGTGTCGAGTTTGGGGCGTTAGATGAAGAAAAAAATAATATCATAAGCTTAATTTGCTATATATTTTTATATACTAACTCAGCGCTGAACCCTGTTATTTACAATATTTTTAACGCCGAATTTCGTGAGTCGTTCAAAGAACTTTATAGAACGGTGATCATTTTTATATTTTATAACATTGATTCGGAAAAAAACATCGGCTTTTTCTCAAAGCGAAGACGAAGTTGCGCTCCGAGTAGTAGAACTTCAAAATATAGCGAAGATACTTTTACAAAAAGTAGAAACAGTCGTTTTACGCAAACGTTTAATAAAATGGCAAGTCATAGCCTCATAACCGTAGATATAGATACATGTCAATAATATTATTCAAGTATAATGTAAATTTAAGTAAATTGATAGACCTCATGATATTTTTTTAATATAAATTTTTATAAATTCTAAAATAATGTTTAGTTAAATAATTTAATTGCATTAATTAGTTTACATTTTTGTATTTATTATTCTGTGAAATGTGAATCCTGTAAACCATGGAAGTGTTATACAGATTTAAAATTTTAACAATTTCAAATTAAGAAAGATATATTTCTTAAAAAATGTCAAAACGTTAAGTTTTCATTGCTTTGAAAATTTAACGTTAAAAAAGTTGAAAATTTTACGTATATACATTTTTTTAATTCTCACACCCATTTTACGTTCTTAGGAACTTTGTTTTACTTTTTCAAATGTTTTTGGTAATTACTTTAAATATAATTAAATATAATTTAAATTACTTTAAATATAATTTAAATTATAGCAACTAGAAAAGGCAGCAAAATTATTTACAGCAAAAAAAATGTTCACGGCGTGTTTTTGTTTTGTATTGGTAACGGAATTTTGAAATTTAAAAGAAAAAATGTTTGCATACCTTGATCAAATGATACAGTTACAACACATATTATAACGAACGGATAGAATTTCTAACACATACTATAACAAACTAATACAGTTACTAAAACATATTATAACGAACGAATACAGGTACTTATAGGTGTGTTACTAATTGAAGCTTAGGTTACTCGAGCATTTACAAACAAAGTTTTAATTGCATTTAATTACGCAACATACAGGCACGAACTTGGGAAAATAAGGCAAATATAGTATAACAATATGACATAAGAACATGTGAACATGGTAACAACCTATTTTGAATGGAACAACAAGAACTAGATTAAGTTAAAACTCATACAACTTTGTAAACTAGCAATCGCAAATCCCAATGTCCCTTGGGCTTAAAGTAAATCATTTATTATTATCCTTTTTTTTTTCAACTTTGAAATTTTGGAGCCCCAAAAAAGTTTAAAACCTTTTAAACTCTATAGAGAAATAGGTTTTAAAAAATTCTGGAACAAATAATTTTGAACACAGAACTTTGATGTAAAAACCATGTACAGATAAATTTAAATGTGATTCAACTCTAAGAATTTAAGAGCTATATATTTATTTAAATAAAGACTTTCATTAGATAAACTGCTTGTTAATTGCTTTAATGACACTCTCAAGCAGCTTGTTGTACATATTTCTACCAGAACTTGGCGTGAACCTGGATATTTTAGGATTTACTTCATTTGTTAATTCAAACTAATAAAATAAAAAAATATGATGATGGTTTAAACGTTTTTCCTTCAAGGAATTCACTAAAAATCACTTCTTTTCTTTCAGTCTCTAGTCACTGAAAATCAATTCTTTTCTTTCAGTCTCTAGTCACTGAAAATAATCGACAGCTCTTGTTTTATACATAATTCACTATAAACTATAAAGACTTTTCCTTTAGTCACTAAAAACAATTGATTGCTCTTTCTGTAGTCTTTATTCACCAAAAATAATTGGATTCTTTGTTTTTAAAATATGAACTATATTTTAAAAACAAAATCATACTTACGTTAACTTAAGCCTAAAAGTTCTATAAAAAAATTACTGTTACATAAAGCAATTATTTAAGAAACTGTTTATTTCAGTAAACGTTTATATAAAGATTTATAAAACTAATTTAAAGACTTGAAAAGCTTTTAAGAAAGAGTTCAAAGAAGATTTTGTTTGATCTGAAAATGTTTAAAAAAGAAAATGAATTGACAAAAGCGTACCTTCTTTTTAAAGTAAAAACAGTCAAATTTCACTACTCAAATCCAATGCCAAAGTTTATAGAGGTAATTATCTTTGATACCTCATTATCTTTGATATCTCATTAGTTCATTTTTTATAAAACGTCTATTTTTCAATTTCTTTATTTATAAATTTTTTCCACCTAAAATTAACATGAAGTTCAAAAGGTGCAAAAGATGCTAAAAGAATTATTCAAAAAATTAAAAGATAAACTTTCTACACTTCAAAAACAACTCAAATAGATTGCCTCAACCCTCGCAACCAACTGGATTAAACTTAGTCCAGTTTTGTAGGTGCTCCAAGAAGATCTAACTAAGAGCAGATTCACACAGCACAGCGGAAGTTTTGGAATAACTTGCAGTTAAGTTCTAATTTTTTTTTTTTTTGGCTTTGCAATTAGGCCTATCTAGTTTTACTTTTGTTGGCAAAACTGCATTAAAAATGCTGTCGGGTTAACAAAATATTTCTTTACTTCATGCAACAACATTAAATACACAGTTAGATCAACCGCAATCACCTTTGGCTCAATGAAAAGATACAGTTAGTATTGTATTAGTATTTGAGCCGCGAATACATTTTGCACCAATGCTTAGAATATAAAACTACACACCTTATTGTTAATAAAGTTACATCAATTTATTTATACTCAACGACGCAAGTAAAATTGTATGCTCAAATGGGTAGCTTTTTGACTTCCTGTTAAATTATTTCTCAAACTTTTTTTAAAGCCTAGTGCGCACAGAATCTAAAAAAGACATCTTTCGAACGTCCTTAAGACGTCCAAAACTTTAAAAGACGTTCGCAACGTATATTAGACGTTTTAAAGACGTCTTTTTTACCGATGGCGAAGCCTCAAGTAAAAATAAATGTTACAAGACCAGCAAAAATAAAAACAACTAATCCAAATTTCAAGACGGTCAAAGGCCAAAGCCAAAAATAATAAAATAGAAATCTTCCAATGAACTAAGCATTAACAATTGGTTAGGGTAGTAGCAATACAATTGACAAAAAAACAAAAAACTATAATAAATAAAATGCGATGTCGTTCACTCCTCAAAATAAGATTCAAAGTAAAAAAATTGATTTAGCAAAACCACGACAAGTTAGACAGCTTAATTATTTCAATTATTAGACAATCTTTTCAAATTAAGTTTCTTTTTTTTTAATTTTTATTAACCAAAAAAGTAAGATCTAAAATAGAAATATTTTTTAGTTTTTAAAAATGCAAGCGTTTTGAAGTAAAAAAAAAAAAATACAAGCGTTTTGAAGTAAAAAAAAAAAATACAAGCGTTTTGAAGTAAAAAAAAAAAAAATACAAGCGTTTTGAAGTAAACAATAAAAATAAAAGCGTTTTGAAGTAAAAAATAAAAATACAAGCGTTTTGAAGTAAAAAAAAAAAACGGACTTGCAAATTATTAATTTCTTTTTTGAAAAATTAAATTCTTGTATATTGAGAACAAAACCTCATTTAAAACTCCTTAAGAATCTATATAAGTTAAACTATGCAGTCTTTCAATTTCTAAAATATTAAGTCAGATTTTAGTAAAAAAAAAAAAAAAATTATTCATAATTAATTCTTAAAAATGTATGTTTAAACAATTTAATTCAAATAAATGTTAAAAAAATTAATTTTTCAAATTTAAACTAAATTTTAAATACATATATTATGTAAAATTGTATAATACAATTTGATAGAGAAAAATACTTTATACAAAATTGGAAAAAGTATATTTGAAACAATATTTGGTATTTAAAATTATAAGTGAGAAATAAAAATACATTCTATTGTTTATTTTGTCATAATATTTTAACAAAAACTGGCATTTTAAAAATATGAAAAGGATATAATAATATTTAAATAATGATCTCGCTTTGGGGAAAAATTTTATTCAATAAAATGCCCTTAATTTAGTTTTAAGTTATGCGAGCATCATATAAACAGTTGTTTTAAAAAGTAAACAGTATGTCACCTCTTTTGTTAGAAAAATAGGATTCTATACCCCTTTTGTAATGTTGAGAGAACTTAGCTTTTGGTTTTTAATGAATTAAATGTGTTACAGTTCTGATTGTTTATATGTTTTGTATGTTATTTATATTTTATAATTAATACGATAACACGATATTATTATTTAAATTTTATTTAAGTTTTTAAAGTTGTTTGTTTATAAATTAATTGTTAATTTCAACTTTATTAAAAATGTTAAAATTAAGGAAATAAAAAGATTTATGCTAGCAGAGGGAAAAGAATAAATCAGCATCTTTTCAAGCTCAAGACCTTAAGGCTAACAAGTTAACAAATACTTCATTCCACAAAAGCTAAAACAATTGATCAATTTCATGCAGGTATATATTGTATAGCTATAAGAAATGATATTGACAGTTTATATGTTATGATAAAATTTAAGCAGTTTTGTTTCACTGTTAAATAATTGAGCGCATGGAATATTGTCAAATTTCGAGTTCATAAAAGTTTTGAGAGCACGCATGCGCCCAAGAGACAAGGACGATCGGCGAAAATATCATTTAGATAGAGCTTGTTGTATTAATACTTATGAGCATTTTAATTTTTTTTTCAACTTTTTAAACTTTACTAACTTATCTTTAGATGGTTTACTCGAAAATATGTCACGGTAAAACACAAATTGCCAACGAGGCACTCAACCAGACTGTTTAGAGACGCTGTCCCAAAAGTATTTTTAATTAGTAAAAGGGTCTTACAATTTGGAGTAAATTCAGCTGTTTTTTAAATTAATGAAGAATTCTCTTTGTGTTAAATAAATTACAATAATTATCAGGAAAGGTTACGTAATATTTATACGTTATAATAACGTAATATAGGGGAACCTGTTGTACCTTTGACCACTTTTTTATTTAAGATGTTTTTTGCGTAGTCTATTGAGGAAATTTAAACTATTCAAATTAAATAATATTCTCTCAAATTTTGCTCAAAAATTATACTTATGACTTTTTTTCATTAGACCAAGAAGTAACTTTTTCCCGTGTTTTAAAAAAAGAAGTCAATAGATCAAAGGTACAACACGTACGTTGTACCTTTGACCTATGCGCGTTGTTCCTTTGACCAAAATGTTATTATTAAAAAATCATGCAGTGTTTGAACCTCTTTAATATATTAGCTTGTTATATATTATATAGCAACTTCTGGCCTACCTTATATCAATAAAAAAACAAATCTAACTACTTTGTAATCAATCCTAATTGTCTAAAAAAAATTAGAAAAATCAATCCTTACAATCTTGCAAAGACTTGTGTATCGAAGTTACGATACTCAGTATTACTAATAGTATTATTAATTTTTTTAAATAAAATCAGTTATTATAACTATTTAGATAAAGTCACATATTTTCTTAAGTTTTTGTTGGTCAAAGGTACAACATCCTAGTCTGGTCAAAAGTACACGAGATGGGTTTCTTTAACAAATATCGTCCTAATCCCCATTCACGGTCAGACATAATCATCCACACTTTTCCATAACAAAAAAATGATGTTGGGTAATGCTTATAATGTCATAGATGAATCAAACAACAATTTATCACATTTTTAAATTCAGAATAAGATTAACACAAATTTTTAATTTTTAAGAGCTAAATCTTATAATTACTTGTGGATTGATACCATCTATCTCAAGTTTGATGTTTTACGGTAAGCTGAGTCGTCATGGACTATTATTTCAAATGGCACCTCACATTTTTTTTAAAAGATAATAGTAAGCCGACAAAGCAGATAACCCCAAAAAAAAAAAAAACTAAAAATAGATTCATGAAGGATTTTAAACCAAATTTTTTTTGTAAATTTTATTATAGTTTTTTTTTTTAAACAAATACTGCCTCGATTAAAAATTATTAATACAACTTTAGACTTGTGTCATTTAGACATCTACATTTCCGAGCACTCGGAAATACTGCTTGAAGAATCAAAATCAGACACGCGGCACTTTTATATTTCAGGTACCCGGGGAAAACTTTCGAGTACCAACCGGGTACCCGATCATAACCGGGTAATCGTCATCTACTAGGTACCCAGAAAACTCCTCTTTTCTAGCGGTTTTTCTGGGTAACTTAGATGTAAATGTGCTAGGTATATTATATGAATATGAATTGTACTCAAGTATAAAATAAAAAACAGAACATACATAACTCAAAACATAAAAACAATTGTATAAAGCTTAATAAAATTAAATAATAAAATCAGTTGAAATCATATTACCAGATATTTATTGAAAAAAATTTTTATAAAAGTTTAAATAGTTAGATCATAATCAAATCATTTTTATTTAAAAAAGGAGATTTTAGCAAATGGGGCTATCAATAACTTCGCAATCTAGTATCTTTCTGTAAAGCCTTTCTGTCAAGTATAGCGTTTGTGTCGCTAGCAAGCGGTAATTAGGTTTTGTGCGTGGCACTGTGGTTAGAGCGCTTGCTTTATAAGCAGGAGATCCAGGTTTAAAACGAGCTTTGGACATATTTTCGCGTCACGGTAAGGAAGGAGGCGTGAACTTCCTGGTCAAGTGCACTTCCGCGGTGCTCTGTGAAAAGACCGTTAGGTCTTCTTGGAGCACCTAAATAAACAAAAAAACAAAAAAACAAAAAAAAATAAAAAAGTATTTGGCATTATTTTCAATATTGTAGTATTACATTTTTTCGGACATAACGAAAAATTTAAAATCGGACATATTTGAGTAAAACAATATGCACTGTTTTTTATATTTTCACTCATTCCCAGATTGCTAATTTTAATGTGCGTCAATAAAGTGTCACAATAATCATTTGCGGAAATGTTAAGAATAATAATTTATTCATGAATAACGGGGATCAAAAATAACAATGTTTTTATTATGTATATATATAAGGAGCCCATCTGCAAAACGCTTTAAGTCACAATAAAATTTTTGAGTTAATTTCATTTCCACTGTCTGTATACTTAAATCTATTATTTATTTAAATATTAGACCTGTTTAAAGTTTTTTGGTTCTAAAAATAGACAATAGAAATATCAATTTCTGTTGATGTCCAATTATGAGAAATACAGTTCCTCGCCGTTTTCTAAAAATCAGTTTACTCGGACTCAGCGCGTTTTTCAAATGGGGTCCTCATATATTAAAAATTTAATTTTATTTTATTTAATATTTATGGAAAAGTATATTGAATAATAGTTTATCATGATGTTTCTACAAAAATATCAAAGTTGAATTATTCCAGATCTAACTATAAACATAATTCAAAGCCGTTTCATAAATTAGGCAAGTTGTCTGATTTTTTTATCAAATTTAACTGACACAAAATGTAAATTAAAATGTATAGTGATATGTTAAGTACTTCTGTTACATTTAGAAAGGAAAATCTCTTTGAATGTCTCTTTATATGGGTATATCTATAGAAGAAGTATATACCTTTTGGGTATCCAATTAAAATTATTTATTATCAAAACAAGTTCATAAGGGGCTGAGATGAGGCCCGAACATATGGCTCTTTCTTGCTCTGCTTCGAGAGCGTCAATGTCTCGGGTATAATAAGGGTACCATGCAGAAGAACAGAACTCAAGATGCGGTCGTAAATAAGTTGTATAAAGTATTAAAAAGCTATTAGTATCCTAGTAGTGGAAAGTTTTTTTTAATATATCTAGCGCCATGTTAGCCTTAGCAACAGCGTGTGTGGATTAGTCGCGCTACTTGAGTTAGTCGTTGACAATGATGCCGAGGTCGCGCTCAGAGCTGGTCTCGCCAAGGCTGTGGTTGTTGCCAAGGTGGTCGGTCATGATGAAGAATATGTGCGAACCCGCTAGATTGCTAAAAAAAGCGGTGTTGAAGCGGTTGTTAATTTTTTTAATGTTAAAAAACACGCTCCAGGTATGAGTTCATTTGACGAGGCGGAAAATATCATTTTATAGAGTTTGATAGATGGAGGTTCTTTATAACCGCTATTAGTTTCGCGCCGTCAGCAAACAGCTTACAAACGTGACAAGTGAGACCTGACATGAGTTTTGTTGGACGGAAAAATGACCAAAATTTTCTAATTTGAAGAATTGTATATTATATATAGGAAAATTATAGCTTTAAAATTTGAATAAAAGATTTAGGAAACTATAGCTTTTAAATTTTTAATAACTTCAATATTTAATTTGCAGCAATTTAATAAAGCTCCGTATTTTGTTAAAAATATCATGAAGTAGGAAATAATAATGTGAGTTTTTATAACCAATTTTTTATAAAACTCAAATTTAACATTTAATGATGTACTGACATCAAACTAATTGTTTTACTAATTTTTGATAGAAAACAATTTATGTGAAGAAGCGAAAAAAAATTTGTTATCAATAAGAGTTTGAAAGAAGATTTTTTTCATATATTTTAATGGAATATATTTGTTTTATCTATTGAGTGATAATTTATTAGCCTTAAACCACTCATTGGCATTCTTTACTTCAAAATAAAGTACAAGTTATAGTATAACTTATAGTATAATATAGTATTTCAGTATAAAGTTATTACTAAAATTATTAAAATAAATTTAGAACAGGAATTGACCCTTATTGAGTTTGCACATAACTTTTAGTTGACCAGATTGCTTATTAATAACATATATATATTTTATTAATAAGCAACCTGGAGAACTATAGTTTTCTTTCCATAAAGTAGCTTTTTATTCAATCATAGTTTTTATTTATTACTCTGTAGTGTTTTAGGCATCCAGTAAAGTTAAAAGCATCCAGAGGAGATAAAAGAGACTTAGCATTAAATAATATTTTTCAGAAAATCTATTTTCGTATTGCCAGAAATCTGATCGAAAACATACCTAATGTATTATTATTCGTAAAGTAGGCAATACAAAACTGGGTAATTTCTACAGAAAACACACAAATTTTTTTAAATAACTTTTTTAAAACCTCCTCTGCAAATCATTGGAGATATAAATGCATATAAACTGTAATAAATATGATAAATATATATTTTTAACTTATCAAACATGAGTTTTTTCTTTATTTTTAGCGCTTTGTTGTTTAATTGTGTACGTGTGAATACTCATGTGTTTTAAAATTGTGATATGTACCGAGAAACGGTACATATCACAATTTTAATAAATCACAATTTTTATGTTTTTCCATAATACAATGTTTCCCATCTTTATTTAATGACATGCTTTATATAACAGAATACTTCCCATGACAATACGCTCTCCAACTTGAGTTATTCAAAAGTTTTTTTTTTAATTCCCGGATAAAATTTAAAAAGTTCAAGTTTGTTCGAGAATTTAAAAAATGTTTAAAAAATTTTTCAATTGTTTTTGACTATTCATTTTTCCGACTTCCTGACTAACTAGAAAATACTTTAAGCAAAGATATGTACAAAAATAAAATAAATTTTTGCAATATGAATTTAATCGAGTTCAATACTTTGTGCAATATTCAAATTAAAAAACTTCCCCACTCACCAGAGCATGCATAACTATGTAATAATATAAAATAATTCATTTTGAAAAGAATCTTGAATACTTAGAAAAAAGTGTATTACAAACAAGTCATTAATTCTTTTAGTTCATTTCGTTTTCTCGCGGTTTTAACTTTTTTTCTCTTATATCGTTTTCACGTGTTCCGTTTTTTTTTGAGCTCATATCGTTTTCTTGTAATGCTGTTTCTCGTTTTATTCTTTTAATTTTGTTTCAGTATTTGTGAGATACAGTATCACGGGTTCATTATGAACAATCTTTATTTTCAGAGCATCTACGTTTTTCTTACCCATACATAGCACCAAAATACCTCAAACGCAATCCTCTGAAACAATATCTTGCAACTCACACAGCGATTTCTTTAAGGTAAAATAGTTTAGCAGTTTAAAAATAGTTCATTTTGAGATATGTGCCTTATGTGTGTTGGTTAAAAATTGGCTTTTACTTGTTTGAGCTTTTTAAGTTTAGTTTTATTTAAATTATTGAAAAGAATACAGTGAAATGCTTTTGTATTCAAAATCTAAATCCCAAATAAGGCGCCAACTTATGAAAATAATCTAAAATGAATTGTTTTTCCCATTAACATCACTACAGCTGTGCTCTGCTATTTATAATATTTTTATATTTTATTATACAAAGGAGTTATGTAATATGAAGCGGCATTTTTTTTGTAGACTAAGCAGTTTAAAATGTTTTAAAACAAACGTCGCAAAACTTTCTTTTTTCTTTGAAGTTTAAAACTCCGGATATTGACAGTGTAATTGAACAACCTTAAGTTAAAAAAAAAGCATCAACAAGGAACAGGAACTAACAAAAAAACAACCATTTGCACAAACATGCTTTCTAAATACTGTTAAAGCCTACTCTTCGAAAACACACAGGCATATATATATATATATATATATATATATATATATATATATATATATATATATATATATATATATATATATATATATATATATGTATATATATATATATATATATATATATATATCTTTATGTGTGTGTTTATATATTTTTATATGCATTTATAATATAATATAATGTAATACAATATATAATTTATAAATTTACTTATTCTACTAAATACATATTTTATTTGAGTGATAATTGTAATATTTAATCATCTTCCAAAAATGTGTTTTCTAGTTCCATGTTATCATCAGCAAAATACTTACTATATCTTACTCTAATAATAGTATTTGTACTTATTGTTGATAGCCTGTTGCCTGGTAAATAACTGAGTCTACTTCTAGAAACATATGCATTCCCATTTATTGTTTTATAGTTGAACAAAAAATGTAACAATGCCTTGCAAAGCTCTTTGAACGAATCGCGAAACTCTGTATTGAAAATGTTGTATATAAAAGGATTGATTGCCGAATGTGCATATAAAAAAATATAACAAGTTAGGTGTAAAATATAATTGCTCTCCCTATTTAAAATCTCGAATTCTTCGCACAGAGCAAAAATATGATACGGTAAAATACAAATTGCAAATACCAATGTAATAATACAAAGAAGTTTTACAACCTTTTTTGATTCTTGTTGTTTCCTTCTGCAATTGTTATTTTCTCCGTTTTTTTGAGAGCATAGCTCGCGGATAATATAAGTGTAAGCAATACTTATAATCATCAATGGGAACACATATTGGAATACAAATATAGCTATTGTGTACGTTTTCCTTTGTTTTTCTGTCCAGTTTTCTGAACAGCTTTGTACACCATTGCTTTCACTGTATTTCAAGACTAGCATGTAAGGGATAACAACAACTAAGCTACAAAACCATATAACGGCTATTATGGTTTTGGCGGCAAATATATTAGGCTGCCGTTTAAATGGCTTTGCAATAGCCCAAAATCTTGAAAGACTTAGCGCTACAAGAGTAAAAACTGAACCATACACTGAAGATGTTTGTAAAGGATAAATTAAGGAACAAAGTATCTTTCCATATATCCACCTTTGGTTATTTAATTCCATTGGAATATCTAATGGTATCGATAAAAGAGCTACCCACAAATCTGCAATTGATAAATTTAGAATCATCCAGTTTGTAAAAGTTTGCATTCTCTTTTTTTTTGTGACAACTATTACTACGATGATATTTCCAATCAGAGCAATAACCATAATAAATATAAGCAAAGTAACCATAACAGCAACATGACTTCGATCGTCTTTAAAATCTTTTTGTTCTGTCATATTTTGATAATTCATTGTTAAAATCGTGGAACATGAACTTTAAAAATTCAATATTTAAGCATTCAAAAAAGAACAAAGTCTTCAATCGATCTAACATCACTAAACACAAACATTATACAGTAAATAATTTGCAAACAAAAACTTTTTAAATTTTTTTTTTTGTTTTTGTTCAAAAAACTATTTGGCATGTTTAACAAACAATTTGATTAAGTAAATTGAAAAATATAAAAATAAATCTAATTCCTTAAACAGATACTTTATATTTCATCTGAAAAAAAAAATATATCGTCTTTTTTGAACGAAAAGCCACTAACTGATATTATACTAATTCAGAGATAATGCTTTTTATTAATGATAAATAAAGATAATATTGCAAATTAAGAATCAGTGGTTAACTTAGTTTGTCTAAAATATGCTTTAAACAAAGCTAGTCTTTTTTCCTAATACTTACATGATTCTTTTTATTTTATTTTTTTATTAATATTACTTTTTTTATTCATTCATTTTAATATTATTTAATAATATACAAAATTTTACTGACTTATTTAAAATAAAAATTAAGATATTCCTCATTCTTCTAAGTGTACAAAGCTTTGCTGAAAGATACTTTGCTGAGCGATAATCAGAAAAAAGCTATTAGGTATCATTAGTATGATTTAAAACAAAAAAAAGCATTTAGTGACCTTTTGCACTAAAGGTACAATGTTCACATAAAACGAAACACACAATACATTTATAAAAAAATATCTTATACAATGTATTTAAAACAATATATATATATATATATATATATCTATATATATATATATATATATATATATATATATATATATATATATATATATATATATATATATATATATATATATATATATATATATATATATATATATATTAAATAACAAATGTATTTCTACAGCTAACGTAGATATCCGCATATTTTAACAGTCGAGTGGGTTGGATAATTGACCTTATTACATTGTTATGGGAATGGTTTAAAGAAAAAATTCAAGGAAACTCGTCGAGAAAGTTAAAATAAACAGAAAATTAATGATAGAAGATATTTGAATAAAGTCATTTGGTTGCTTTTAAAAATGAAATATTACAAGATACAATAGACTTACAATCGAATAATAATGATAACAATAACAATAGTAATAATAATAATAACAATAAAAAATTAATTCATTTTAAGATTTTTGTATCAAAAGCGTTAGATAAAACAGTTGCAGTTATACCTATTTGATTTTTTTAATCGTAAACTAATTTTGTTTCTTAAAAATACTTTTTGCCCTTTTGTTTTATGAGCAGTTGAATCTCTCACATGAGCAGTTATGAGCAGTTGAATTGTCTCTCACATGAGCAGTTATGAGCAGTTGAATTGTCTCTCACAAGATACAAATAATATTTTGTAAACTTTTTTATTTTTAAGTTATCATTCTTCTCCGAATACTTGTTTATCAAACTTTGTAAACATTTTAATTTTTGGCAATTTTAAAACAAAATTAATTTTGTCACTAATAATGATATAATATTAAGATTATATTCGCGTAAATATCAGTGAAATTTAGACATTTGAAACATGATATCATGGCAATACCTCACAAAATTTACTACGCCATTAATTAGAAGTATTTTACGAGATTTTCAGATTATGTTAACTTACCTAAAGTTATTATAACGGTAGAAAAAAAAAAAAAATAAAAAATAAAAGATAAAAAAATTATAATAATAATAATAAAGCGATGCAAATCAAGTTAATTACATATAAATCAAATTGTAATTCTAGATAATAAAGCAAAAAAGTAAATTACATGAAAAATATGAAACACACGTTTGTAAACAGGATATTTACGAATAATACAATTATTATTAATTAAATTATAAATGTTTGTTATTACTTTATGAACCATTCACATAAATACAACATTGACTATTTTTCTAGGCTTCTTCGACAGATTATAAAAGCACTGTCTATTTTTTTAAAATAGAACTCTCGAAATTTTATTTTGCTTTCATTATAACTTATTGCATTGTAAAATGTAATACGTATATATTGTTAAATAACATATGTTAGTATTTGTCTTAAATTTCAGAAAGTTAAGTAACATATTTTATCATTGTGTTTTTAAATTTCAAACTAATCTATGTATTAATCCAAATTACTTCAAAAATTGTAATAAAAATTATATAAGATTATTGCTCGATACAGTTCTTAGCAAAAAGACGTCATTACAAGATGGTGTTAGAAATAACAAAGTACATAACACATTTTCTGAATATGTGTATATGAACATATCTATCTAACTATATATATGTATGTATGTATGTATGTGTGTATGTATGTATGTATGTATGTATGTATGTATGTATGTATGTATGTATGTATGTATGTATGTATGTATGTATGTATGTATGTATGTATGTATGTATGTATGTATGTATGTATGTATGTATGTATATATATATATAATGGAGTAATAAATAAATCCTTCTTTTACAAAGTAACTAAATTTGTGATACCAGTTATTTTGTATAAAAAAAAAACTTTATAAATTGCGGTTTCAAAAGGAAATTTAGAAAAGTTTAGATAAAATCGAGGACTTTCTTTCAGTTTTTATAAATCTATATGCCATTAAATCTGTATTAAGTTAAGTAAAGTGGAATTATTTACGTTTAAGATTATTTAAGATTATTGCAAAGACGTGAAAACAACTACAGGTAGTTACATTATCTTAAAATTAATAAACCAATGGCGTAAATGCTTGAAATTCCATTTGCATTTGGCATTAATTTGTATTAACTTTAACACTTTCTTAACAAGATTTTTTTTTTGAATTTGTAAAGCCATAAGCCTTAATTTAGTTATAGCTAATTGCTCATCGAATTACTCCAAAACAATTTTTTGTTGCTAAAAATATTTCTTACCACATTGAGTCTTCTACTTGGTTGTGCCATATTTTATTATTACACGAAACTTGTAACAATGAAAAACATACCAAAAAAATATATACATATACATACAAAAAAAAAAAAACATACTTACGAATATACGTACATACATATATACATACATACATACATACATACATACATACATACATACATACATACATACATACATACATACATACATACATACATACATACATACATACATACATACATACATACATACATACATACATACATACATACATACATACATACATACATACATACATACATACATACATACACACATACATACATACATACATACATACATACATACATACATACGTACATTTTTCATGTCAGACCTGTATCATTTTAGAGCTGCTGGAAAGACAATAGAACTCATAATTATAGAAAAGCTAAGGAGAAAGAAAAAAAGTACTCATGCTACTTGTTATAAAATTATAAGTCTTGATTTAAGTTCTTTAGTCTTGTTTAAAAGTTTTTACGCAGGTATTGCAAAATATATCTATATGTTGGATGCTAAGTTCGTACGGATACATTCTGGACTGATGCCTAATAATATCAGTATTTTTAATTCTATTTGCTGCATTTTGTTTACTTTGTACAAATAATGACAAACCAATAGTTTGTCATTACTTGTACCAAGTAATGACAAACTGTAGGTTAACTCGCCAAGTTCAATATTGAACTTGGCGAATTTATCAAAACATATTTTTTGGTAAATTTAGATTTAAATTGAAATTGAAATTTAAGTGTCTTAGACCCCCTTCCTCCCATGGGAAACGGATCCATCAAATCCCTTGTTTAGTCAGTAAACGTTATAACGTTAGCGGTATATTATTTCTGGTAGCTCAGTAAACATTATGACACAAGCTGACAAATGACACAAGCTGACAAATGACACAAGCTGACAAATGATACAAGCTGACAAATGACACAAGCTGACAAATTTTTTCTAGCTCAGTTAGTAAGCGTCAAATAAAAGTTTAAAACCCTGGCTGGTTTGCAATACAAGTTCAAATTCTTCCACCGCCAACTCAACGCTTGAGTGGTACTTCGTTACGCAAAAATGTTGGTCAATAACGGAAGCTACTTTGAATTAGTCTTACGACAAATATTTGCAGCTTTTCTTTTGCTAAGCCAAAAATATCTTTGAATATAAGAGCATTGTACAACAAAATAGAACATAAAATTCAAAAAAAAAAAAAAAATTCAAATTAAATATTGTAGGGTAGAGCGGGGCTAGTTGAACATAAGGGCAAGTTGGGCAATTAAAGTATCTCATGACAAAACATCTTATGAATGAAAGTTAGGGAACTAGAATTTTAATGCAATGCGGAACAGAGGGTTGTTGGTAAGCTACTGAGTAAGATACACTTGCACTTTTTCTATTTTAGACCAAAAAGGTAAAAAAAAATATTTTTGCTATTTTTTTCTTGTATGCTAATAAAATTTTTTATCTGCCATCGCTAAAGTGTTGACATTTTACCAATTTATTGGACTTTCAATTAAAGTTAGTCGTTTTTCCTAAGTCTAACTGTTCTCTTTAAAACCTAACTAATGTGTCGCCTTGTCTAGTAGGGGTAAGTTGAGCATCTTTGAAAAAATAAATAAAACTGAACTATCAAGCACAAAGAAGCAACTTTGATGAGAAATAATTTAGCAGTACATTATCTATATAAATTTTTAAAATTAGTAGTTTTTAAACTGGACTTTAAAGTTCAAGATAATTGTATAATACAATACTTTTATGACATTTTTTTACTATTTAATTTTTTCTCTTCTCTTGCTTACGTCATTAATGTGTATAAAATAAAAAGCTAACTGATTATACTCACGCTTACTGTCAGTAAAAGTTTTAATGATTATTCACTTAAGTTTCGTAAGATGCATATTCATTTATTTGTTGATTGCTCAACTTACACAATTGCTTTACTTACCCCGGTGGGTTGAGCAGCTCCGCAAACTTTAGACAATATCTTCTTAAAAAATCAAAAACTATACTTTTTTCAAAAAATTTTTAGCAGGTTAAATTATCTTTCAAATATTGGAAAATTTATGTAAATCCGACGCAGCGTTCATGAGATCTATTAGATTTAGTACTAATAATATAAGTAATTTACAACAAATGTTTAAGCTTGCAAATGCAGGGCAACTAACGAAAATCCGCTATGATAGATGTCAGTTCTTTTTTTCTTCGTGATTACGTTATTAACTGTTTTTTAAAGTTGTTTAATGATGAGGCAGGTATGATGGAATTTGAAAGCAAATTACAGTCAGGTACAACGAGATTGGTGAAGAAAATTTCTCGTCTAAACCAAGTTCTATGCAATTTTTCTATGACGAAATTAAGATTAAGTTTTTAACTTATCCTTGCTTATAGTTATGAAATAATTTTATTAAACTTGGATTAACAAAATTTGGGATCTACAGTTACTTTTTTTTCTGTTTTATGATTTGTTATAATTTTAGTAAACAGAAAATGTTTTATAATTGATAAATTTTTTATAACTAGTAAATGTTTTATAATCAGAAAATGTTTTACAATCAGTCCACTAATTATTTGATTCTAGGTTTGTACTTAATTTTTTCAGCAGAAAGATAATTTTATTTAACTTCACGATTTAAAAGAAAGTAACTTTTTGCTTATGTAACCTCTGCAGAGGTTACATAAGCAAAAAGTTACCCCAGAGCTCTGAGGTAAATTCGAATTTTTAATTTGCCTTAGAGTTTCCTTTCTTTATTTTTAGGTTTATAATTTTTAAATTTCTTTTATTTTTTTTATACTCTTTTTTTTGAGTCTGTATTTTAAATTTCTTTCATTTTTTTATTGCAGTTTTTTTTTTTAATCTTTTTTTTTCTTTCAAATTTCTTTTATTTTTTTTTTATTCATTTATTTTTTTGTTTTTACATTTAAACGAAGTCTGATGACCACATACAAGACAAAGACCTTATTTATGAAGCGAATATGTTGGAACAATGTTGTCTTTAAATTTTTTTTTTTTGTTGCAATTTGTTAGGAAAAATTTGCTCAGATTACACAACGTTTTTCACCTTGCCAACTTAAAGCTTTTTATAAGCTTTTTTATTAGCTGCCTCAAAAATTGAACAATGCGACAAAATTTGGTTGCAGTTGCCTCAAAAGAAGCAGTGGCTGCAGAGATGGTTACAACTATGGTCATCTCAAACAAACCTCCTTCTCCTCATGGCACTGTCTTCCAGTTGTTCCAGGTATGATACAGTTTTAAACTATCATAAGCATCAATCCCCTGTGTCTAACAGCATAGTCTTTTCTTAGGGCCATCCAGGGCGAGATAACTTTTTCTTGAGGAGAAAAGCTAACAGCTATAGATATGCTCAAGGTTCAAAATAAAACTGGACTTTCTAATTGTGGCATGAAAAAACTTGCATCATCACTAAATCAAGCCACTCTTGATCAGATTGTTGAAAAAATTTTTTTTGATAAGTTTGAGTCACTTAGAAAGACTCTTGCAGAACAGTTTACTTCAAAGACTCAACAAAGAACGATTTGACCAGAGTTGTTGTTCACAGCAAAGATGTGTTTGATAGTCAACCATGTTTCAAAAGTCAGAAATATTCCTGGAGAACCATTGATCAAAGTGGGGATCGATTGTGGAGATGGCTTTTTGAAAGTATCTTTGAGAGTTATTGAAGCAAACAGAGATGATTCTTCTCCTCCCTCAAAGCGTGTTGCAAAAGACACAGATGTGAAGCGCCAGTTATTAATTGCTGTTTCTGAAAACCTACCAGAGAGTTATGAAAACTTGAAAAGTGTTTTGTATTTGCTCCATTGCAGAAAATATCCTTTTTATTTTGTTTCATGTTTATTTTGTTTCATGAAAGTAACGAATCTCATAACTGAACTTCAGTCTCATGCCAGTGCTCACCCTTATACATGGTGTAACGTAGATTCAAAAAATCTTCACATCTGCGGAAAACTCATAACATTTGGTTCCATTCAAGCTGACTTTGATGCATTTCAAAGGAGTGGGTCAATTTTGAGAAGAGTAAAAGAGTTTAACAATGTTTTTCACAAACTAATCATTTGCTTGGACAATCAAACACTCTTATTGAACTTTATTCCTCCATTGGAGCTACATCTTCCTCTTGTAGTTGTAAATCATCTCTACAAAAACTTGTGTCAATGTTTTCTGGAAATGATTGTCAAATGCTATTGAAGCATACAGATGCTCTACAAAATCTGGCTGAACAAAAGTCTTTATTCAATGTCATATCTTTTGTTGAAACTTTCAGGTGTTTTGAAAGGGTTGTGAATTTTTTGCTTTGAAAATAATCTTTCTCCCAACTTTGTAGAAAAGATCAAGGAGTTCCAGAGTTCCATCTTGAAGTTGCCAAACAACTCCATCACTCCAAAGGTGCATGCAGTCTTTTTTCATGTGAAGTATTTTATTGACCGCCACAAGTCAAACCTTGGAGTATTTTCTGAACAGGCCATAGAACTTTGCATCACAACTTCAATGTACATTGGCAACGATACAAACGTGATCTCAATCATCTAGAATATGAAAAGAAGCTTCTGAATTGTGTTGTAGACCGCAACAGCAAACACTCATTTTAGTTGAAAGGGTCTTTTTCAAACCAAAATTAAGAATACTACAATCTACAAGAATTATTTCCCGATGTGATATTTTTATTCAGAAATGTTGTTTTATATACATAAGAATGTTTCTTTTGTTG
This sequence comes from Hydra vulgaris, assembly GCF_038396675.1. Classification (NCBI taxonomy): domain Eukaryota; kingdom Metazoa; phylum Cnidaria; class Hydrozoa; order Anthoathecata; family Hydridae; genus Hydra; species Hydra vulgaris. The sequence goes on from NC_088931.1 coordinate 6,310,573, forward strand.
TCATAACTATAAAATGAGTTTTTCTCGGAACATGAGTTTAGGGTTGATCATGGTTTGGGTATACAGTGATGTAGTTTTAATAAAATGTAATTTGTAGATAATGTAATCTTATATAGTTAGAAGAAGCACAGAAATTTTAATTGAGCAATTAGGCAAAATTGAAACAAATAAAAACAATTAAAAATAAAAATAAAATCGAAAAGAAAGATGTTAAGGATATTAAAGTGAAATTAAATTTTCACAAACATTTTTTTGATGAAAAAATTTAGACCGCAATTAATTCACGAGGTATATATTAATTTTAATAAATATAAATATTAATATTATTGAACAAAAATAACTTTGCTACTGGGTATTTTATAAAACTCTTTTTTTTATGAAAAAAATCTTTATCATATTCATAAAAAGTTATTTCACTATCATACGCTATATTATACGTCGTCTGACGGCTTTAGATATATTTTGAATGAATTAGATGCTGATATAATTTTTTTTTCAAGACTAAACCCAACATTTGTAATACATTTTTTTAATTTCTTTGATATTTTATCTCGAAAAAATATTATACCAGACCTACTTGTATTAATTCTTATTAGGCATAGCGGCAAGTTTTGTTGAAGATTGCTTAAAAATTAGTTAAAAATGTACGAAAAGCTTCGTCTTTACTATGAAAAAGATTGACATCATTCCCTTTTTCTATACTTAATTTATACGTTAGTTAGTTTATGCGTTAATTTATGCGTTAGTCTATTTGTATTAACTGTAAACTTTTTAAAATTGTAAACTTTGCCAAATGTTTTTAAATGCCAAAACAGATCGGGAAATGATCATTTGTTCTTTTTAAAATTGCCTGACTCAAATGAAATTTTGTAAATAGTTATTTATAAGTGAGTAATTATTCACCCTAGTTGGTATATCGATAACTGGCAAGACTGTATTTAAAGTACATATCAAAAAACAGCTTTGTTTTTGTAAAATTCAGCACGATCAAATTTATATCACTAGTAAAATATAACTGTTTTCTTTTTAAAATATCCTTTTCAATAAAATTTTTAAATAATCTGATTTTGCCTTCTGGTGCACAATATCCAATTATATTATTTTTATTTTTCTCATTATTTTTTTCATTAATTCTCTTGCAAAGTTCACCAGACCTACTTGCTCTTTGTGAGACTAATTTGAGTTCAGTTGTCTCATCTTATAATCTTAGTGTTGATGGTTATCTTCCTTTAATTTGTAAAGACTCTAATAATCACATGCTTGGCCTGGGCATTTACATTCGTAAGAATTCAGCCATTTACCATGATACTAAGTTTGAATTCACAGACTATTCTTTCATGTGGTTTCGTTTAGCACCACTTCACTTTATCGTCTTTCTCTTTGTTCTATATCGCTCTCCTTCATCTCAATGCTGCACTCTTTTTGATGTTATTTCTGATCATACTGACCAAACCCTCTCTCTTTATCCATCAGCTAGTATATTTGTTGTCGGTGACTTTAATACTCACCACTCTGAATGGCTTGACTCTAGTTTCAGTGATATAGTTGAATAGTCAACTTTCCAACTCGCTTTCCAGACAACCCAAATCATTTATATTCTCTACTTAACTTTCGTATTGTTTCTGATCCTAGTCAGTGCTCAGTTTCTCTACCTTCACCCTTGGGTGCTTCTGATCACTGTTTGATCTCTCTAAAACTAATATCTCATTCTTCTTCATCACCTGAATCATCCTATTATCGTATTTCTTACAACTACCTTAAAGCTAACTGGGACTCTTTCCGTGACTTTCTTCGTGGGGTGGCCCTTGGGTAGAAATCTTTTGTCTTCCTGTTGACAAATGTACTTCTTACATAACTTCGTGGATTCAGGCTGGCGTGAAATCTTTTGTTCCCTCCAACAAACAGGTTAATCCATTGCTCGACATTTGTATCACTCCAGCTTCTTTACCTAAAGTGACTTCCTACCTAGACTCCTCTGAAGCTTGAGGCCTGGACAACATACCTTTTATAGTCTTGCAGAAGTGTTCTCCGGAGCTGTCGTCTATACTTTCAAAATTATTCAGCTAGTGCTTATCAGAGTCTTTTTTTTCAGCCTGCTGGAAAGCAACATCTGCTATCTCTATTTTCAAAAATTCTGAAAAGCAATCTGTTTTGTCTAGCTACCGTCCCATTAGTCTTCTTCCTTTCATAAGCAAGGTTTTTGAATCTTTAATTAACAAACACTTAATTTCTCGTCTTGAATCTAATAACTTACTTTCTGACCATCAATATGGATTTCGATCTTCTCGTTTTACAGCTGATTTGCTAACAGTAATAACCAATAGGTTTTATTGTACATTAGATAAAGGTGGAGAGGTTAAGGCCATTGCTCTTGACATTTTAAAAGCTTTTGATAAAGTTTGGCATGCTGGTCTTCTCCATAAGCTTTCTTCTTATGGTGTATCTGGCAACATCTTTAAGATTATTAAATCCTTCCTTTCCAATTTTAGTATAAAATTTGTCCTCGATGGACAGCACTCTTCTTCTTATTCAGTAACTTCAGGGGTTCCTTAAGGTTCTATCCTTGCCCCTATACTCTTTTTAATTTACATCAACGATCTTCCAGATATTCTCACATCTAAGGTGACATTGTTTGCTGATGATAATAACGTTTGTTCTTGTTGTGATAAAAAACCAACTTTCTCTGATTGCTTGGAGGGGGCATTTGAGCTTGAAAAGGATCTCACTTGTGTTACAGCATGAAGCTCACAGTGGCTGATGAACTTTAATTCAGATAAACTCAATTTTTTCAGCCAATCGTAATCGCAATAAGTTAGATCTTCCTATATTTATGAACGGTGATGTACTCAATGAGTCATCTACTCTTCATCTTCTAGGATTAACTCTTACTTCTGGTCTTTCTTGGAAACCATATATCAAATCAGTTGCAAAATTAGCATCTGCTAAGGTTGCATCTCTTTATCGAGCTCGTCACTTTCTTACTTCGGATTCTATTCTCTATCTCTATAAATCTCAAATCCGGCCTTGTATGGAATCCTGTTGCCATATCTGGGGCGGATCTGTTAATGATGTCCTTTCTCTTTCAGACAAGGTGCAAAAAAGCATCGTAAAAATAGTTGTACCTGCTCTTGCAGCCAACCTCCAACCATTATCACATCGTCGTAATGTTGCTTCTCTTTCTCTTTTCTCATATACTAAAATGGGCACTGCTCTAAAGAGCTAGTGGTCTTAGGCCATCTACAAAAATTCATTCTCGTGTTACTCGTCATTCAGTTAAGTCTCATCCTTTTTTTGTGACTGTTCCTAAGTGCTCCAAAAAAGCTTATTCGTCTAGTCTTTTTCCTCGAACACCAGCTCTTTGGAATTCGCCTCATTTATCTTGTTTTCCTAATTCATATAATTTGCAATCCTTTAAGTCGTCCGTCAATTGTTATCTTGCTCTACAATCTTCATTTTTTCTCTTCCAGTAACTTCCAAATTTAATTAGTGGTTGCTTGCAGTCTTGTTGAAAGCGAAGATGTTTTAAAAAAATCATTTCAATTAAAATACATTCATAGTTTTCATTTATTAAACATAATTGTTTCTTTATCTTAAATATATATTTCTCAAATTTTAATCCTCCACCTTTTTTATGATTTCTCGTAGTTGGATAATTTACTTTGTATGTTGGATAGATTTAATTAAAATTTGATTCAATCAACCAAACCTCTGACGGAATATGATGTTAATCGTGTAATTTAAAATATCTAAATATTCTTTGAATTTTTCAAAGTTTTGACGCATGTTGTTTAAGTTTAAATGTATTTAAAAATGTATAGCTTTTGATTTTGAATTTGTAAGGATCAAAGATGACGTTTTCATTAAACTTATTCGAGGTTCTTTGAAATTTTTTAAATTCTTTTCAGACAAGTTAAGAACATTCTCAAACAGATCTAATTATATAGTTTTCGTTATCAAAATGCAAAAGTCTTTGCTATGAAAATGTATTTTTAACCATTTTAAAAAATGAAAATAAAATTTTATTAAGTACTCATATAAAAATAACAATAATCTTTATGATTTGGCTTAAACTCACTACAGTCTGTGCCAAACGAATAGCACATGCAATAGTTTAGTAATAAAAATAGGTGTATGAACGTACTAAATTTAACACAATAGTTAATGCATATTTAACACAATTTAACTTAAGAAATAAAATACAATAAAACGGAAAATATTGTCTTTGTTTTTGTTTAAAATATGTAAAAAACAAAAAAAGAAGTAAAATGAAAAATACATTATGTGCCAAATCAATAGCACACACACAATTTCACCAGGTTTTAGAGGTTACTAAAACATAGAAACTTACCTAATAGTCAATCTTCTTACCTTTCTTCATATAACCGAATGCAACGCTTAGGCATGGAGGAAATGAGCGTTTCAAGCAAAGATTGAGGGATTTTGTTCCATTCCTTCTGGATGGCCATTTTCGGTTTGTATGCCCATTTTTGGCATGCCCATATGGCATTAAGTAATTAGAGAGTGTAACAATAAAGTCTTCAGCTGTTCTAAGAAATTCAATTCAGATAATCCAGTCATAAAAAATGCACCCCAAATCATGACACCACCACCATCAGTTTGTCTGGACAAGAAAGTTTTGGGCTCTTTTCGTTATTATTTATAACTTATTTCGTTATATATAGTCATACCGATAATATTGATATCTGTCTGGACTATCAAAACTAAATTTCTTCTCATCAGACCAAATATTGAGTTCTAATCAGGTGGACGAGATAAATGTTTGTTCGTATACGTCATACGTTTCTCCATGTGATGTTTCTGCATCGCCGGCGTTGACCCTTTGCATACCTCAGATGTTTGGATTCATTTAACGTTCTTTGTATTGTACGCAATGACACATCAATTTCCAGCTGGGTGTGTATCAATTGGGCACCGCAACTGGTGTTTGAAGTCATATGTAATATGTGACGTATGTCATGCTTGGTTAATTTCGAAGCATTTTAGTTGGATTTAGTCTTGATCACCTTCTTACTTTGCTGTATATGTTTCGATATCTCAGATGTTGATACACTAGCAGCCTTAAATACCATGATCATTGCGACTTCTTCAGTATTTAACTTAGTTCCCGTCCCATAATAATCTTCTGTAACACATATGATTAGTTCACATACAATGGCCCTTTGGTCTACGTTAATATATGTATCACTTACCTAGCGTTAGCAATTCGTCTGTCCCAGTCGAAATGACGGACGTGTGCTATCCGTTTGTCACCAGAAAATATCATTTGGTCAGAATCACTTTCGGTCAGAACCACCATTAGCAACACGATCTACACGTTCAATCTTAACATCTTTAATGTTCCAAGTTTGTCGGCTCTCGGTTTCTCGACAGTTTTTTAACTTTATTTTGAAAATCTTCCCTACCTTTTTCATTAGTACAAATCTTCTCTACCTTTTTCATTAGTAAATAACTTTTAATCTAGAAGACCTATATTATTGTTTTAAAAAGAATAAAATAGCAAATTTATTCTAATTTTAATAAAAACGTTTATCTTAATTCAACAAGACCTTGTCTTCTTATTGTGTCGAGTCTTCTGCTAGTAGACTCTGCATTTGTAGATCAGGCAAGAATATGTATTTGGTATTTTTTGGAAGCTGTTTGATGTGTGGTAATAGTTTTTTAGTTAAACATTCATCAACATAAATATGCTGGTTAATAGCTGTTCCAGACTGTACAATGTATGGAGTAGATAGGCCAAAAGACGAAATGACCACGTAAACCAATAATTTTTCTTCAAATTTCTTTTTTTCTTTGAGTTTAACATTGCTTGGTGTTAATTTGATATTACTTGAACAGAAATTATCATTACCATTAATTTGGCTGTTCGAGAGAGTAAAATAAGACTCGCCATCAAGAACCCAAATAAAATCTTTATAATTTTTATAAAGTTGACCACACAAACGTCGGTTTTTTGCTCTCTGGCTCTCAGTTCGACTTGGAATCTTCATTTGTTTTCTTTTTTTTATTGATGTTTTGGTTTTCAATGTCTTAGAAATAAAGTGACTGAGAACATTTGAACTTTTTTGAAGCTATACGCTGAGAAAACCACATTTATGGTCAAAAAGCTTAGTAAGTTGACTGATGGCGCGCTTAGTCATTAATTTCGGCTTTCTACCACTACCAGTTTGCCTTTCAAATGGTTTATCTTCTTCTACACGTTTAATAATTCCATATATAGTCGATCTTGATAAGTTTTCTGCTTCAAAATGAGAAACAGGGAATGATTTAGGTTTATCTGAATTTTCTTGATAAAACTGGTACACACGTTTTCTCTGGAGCTCTTCGTTTGACGTCATTTTTAATACTAAATTTAAAATACTTATATAAAAGTTAATATATATTTCAAACGAAGAATAAATTTGCAACATTTTAAAAAATGTTTGAAAAAATTAGTATTAGTTGCATATAGAAATATGATGTAAGCAATTTTGTCCAGATTTTAAGTAATCACCCGTTACTCAGCCAGGCAGCTACTATTTGCAACTAAAGTCAAATTTGAAAAAAATAGTAATTTTAAAAAGCCAAAATAGCAGATAAATTACTGATGGATACTAAATCTCCATCATATTGACTATATATCTGTCTGTCTATTGATGAAGCTTTAGAGTGACAAAAGGTCAATACCATCCTAAAAATATTTGTGTAACTGACAATACTATTAATGTTTTACTTCAAAATCTATTCGATCACTCAACACTTAGACATCTGGAAGCACAGACATGGTGTAAATACCAATGAGTATACTACATTAAATCTAATATACAAAGCTGATTTTGATGGCTCAAATAGACAGAGTGTATACAAATAAACGTGTAATAATTATGGGTATACAACTCAGAATCTAAAATAAGAGGAGTTTCTTTTTATTACATCCCTTGTGTTTTTAAAGCTCTTATACCACTTTTCATATCTGTCTTTGAGATTTGAATATGTAAAAAATCCGCAGACCTTCTTCGTGGAGACGAACTGAAATTAAAAAATGAGATTGGGCTTCTAACTTAAATAGACTGTGTCCTAAATAATTGCAAATTGATTAATAGAAAAGCAAACAAATATTGAAGCCGATTCTTTCTTAAACCTCTTTAGTTACTTATTTTTAAAGATTAAATAAATATTTAATCTTTCTGGATTGAATTAATTTACAAAAATTTTCGTCTAAACCATTTAATTATTGTAAAGTTAATTTAAATCAACAAATCTATACTAACTGCAACATATAACATTTAATTATAACAAAATGGAACAAAACTTACTTCTTAGTAATTCAGCGACTAAAAATACACATATATTTAAAAACTAACTACGTAACAAATATGATACAATTCAGTAGCATAATACACATCTAAATAAATAAAAAACTTCATCTTCAACAATTTGGGACATTCTATTAATTCGATATAAAAAATAAAAATAAATATACTTAAAAACAAATTTAATAGAGGTAATAGACATCAAAGGTGGGCACTTCCGATAAAAGTTCCGATAATCGATAATCGATAATTATCGGATTAAGAAAAAATTATCGATTATCGGACTAACCTAACTATCGGACTATCGATTATCGGACCGGCAAAGTTGAACTTCCGATAAAGCGATAATTATCGGATCAAAGAAAAATTATCGTAATAAAATTTTTTTTTAAACTATCGGACTAAATTATCGGACCGACTCAAAACTATCGGACTAAATTATCGGACAGACTCAAAACTATCTGACTTCTATTTTTTTAAATGTTCATATATTTAATATTTTGAATTTCAAAATTGGAGTATTTTTCACGAAAAAGACGACATTTAGACAGCCTTCCGCGGCATTCTTGAACAGGTGGCGCGTAATTCGAACAATTTATAATAGTAACTCCGCTCTCGCTGGGTCCTTGCTGCATTCATTTCATCGCTCTGAGTATCACCAGAAGAGTCTGAGTGTCTCTGTGCTTTTAACAGCAGTTAAGTCTGTTAAGTTAAGTTTTTTTTTTTTTTTCAGTCAATTTTTTTTTTACCGCAATTTTCACCGCGAGAGTGTTTTAAAAAACGTATAATAATGGCGAAAAACTTTACACCAGCACAACTTAAAGAAATCCTTGAAAATCATGAGAATACTATGATGAAAATTTTTAATGATCGGATAGAAAAAATGAAAATTAAATTTAATAACTTAAAAGATGAAAACTTTACGTTAAAAAAAGAATTATCTGAGGTACAGAAAGCTGTTGAATTTATAAGCAAAAGCTATGATAAAATAATAATTGAACTTACAGAATTAAAAAAAACAGAGTCGAAAAAATCACCAGATATAAGTAATATTGAAAATGGAAACAATAACATTGAAGAGAAAATAGCAGAACTAGAAGACAGAAGCCGTAGAAACAGCTTGAGATTTGTTGGGATTGAAGATAAAGCTAATGAAACTTGGGAAGAAAGTGAACAAAAAATCAAAGAATTCCTCAATACGAAGCTTCATATACAAGAAAATATTTTAATAGATAGAGCCCATCGAGTTGGAAAAGAAACAGGAAAAAACAGATCAATAGTTGTTCGATTTCAAAACTACAAAGACAAAGCCCTAGTGTTAAACAAATATACGACGATGAAGCTTTGGAACGAGCGGTTGTACGTTAACGAAGACTATAGCGATTTTACAATAAATTTACGAAGAAAGCTTTTCAAAGAAGCGAAGGAATTGCGAGCGAAAGGTAAGTTTGCTAAAGTAACTTACAATAAATTAATTACTCGTGACCTATAATTATAAAGGAATTCTTTTAATATTCTATAATCAAATTTAAAAACAAAAATGGATGACTACGAATCCTTTACTTTTAATTTTCATGATAAATACTTAAAATCAGATCTTAATTCAGATCCAGATGTCAACTTTTTTAATGATGTGAACACACGTTGTTCTTATCTTTATCCCAATAAAGAATTTCTTAATAAAAACGGCACTGAAAATCAAAAAATCAGAATCCTTCACATTAATATTAGAAGTCTGAATAAAAATTTTGAAAAGTTTTGTGATTTTTTAGATGAAACTGAAAATATTTTTAATATAATTTGCTTAACAGAAACATGGATTTCTTCGAATGAGTTTAAAAATAATTCCATTTTCCATCTTCCAGGTTTTGAAACAATTTTGTTAGAAAGACAAACAAATAAACGGGGTGGAGGAGTTTACGTTAAGAAACACGTTGTATATCATATTAGGAATGATATGTGCGTTTCTGACGGTGATAAAGAAATCGTAACTATTGAAATTTTAAACAATAAAAATAAAAGTATTCTATTAAGCTGCTGTTATAGACCACCAGATGGTGCGTCTGAAAATCTTAGTTTCTTTTTACAGCGTAATATCATTCACAAAGGTAGCAAAGAAAACAAAATTACTTTTATAATTGGAGATTTCAACATGAACTGTCTAATTTATAGTAAAGATAAAAAAGTAAAAATTTTTTATGATGAAATATTTATGGCAGGAGCTCTTCCTTTAATTAATCGCCCTACTAGCATAACCAAAACTTCAACGACGTTGATTGACAATATTTTTACAACAGATATTTATAATAAGAAATTACAAAAAGGAATTATAAAAACCGACATATCCGATCATTTCCCCATTTTTCTTACAATTCATACTGTATCCTCTAATAACCCCGAAAGACAAAATATAATAAAAAAACGTGTCTTCAACGAAAACAATATAAAATCCTTTCAATATCAATTATCACTTCTGCATTGGAAACATATTAACTTTAGTGATGACGCAAATACAATATATAATAAGTTCTTTGATACTTTCTTCTCAATATACAATGCAAACTTTTCACTTTGTGAACAAATAACAAAAAAAAAAACCTTGAATAGTCCAAACAGAAACTATATATAAAATATTTAAAAACAAAATCAGATGAAAACCAACAAAAATATAAAAATTACCAACATTTATTTGAAAAAATTCGTAAAAAACTTAAAAAAAATAAATTATTCAAATTTAATTAGTAAATTTAAAAACGACTCAAAAAATACTTGGAAAACGTTGAAAGAAATAACAGGAAAACAAAAAACAAATTCAAACTACCTTCCTAAAGTAATTAGAATAAATAAAACAAATATATATGAACCAAACGAAATTGCAAACGAGTTTAATAAATATTTTATTGATATAGGAATTAAATTGGCAAATAAGATTCCTATTACGGAAAAAACTTTTAGTGATTTCCTAGAGCCTATAAATAATTCGCTTTTTATAGATAATTTATATTCTGACTTATCTTTTGATGAGTTTGAGAGAGCTTACAAATCTCTTAAAAGAAACAAAGCTACAGGTGCGGACGAAATAAATGGCAACATAGTCATAGATTGCTTTGAAAATTTAAAATGTATTCTTTATAAAGTGTTCAGGGCATCTATACAGCAAGGTGTATTCCCCGACCAATTAAAAATAGCTAAAGTTACTCCAATTTACAAAGACGGAAAAAAATCAAATATTAGTAATTATCGCCCTATCTCAGTTCTTTCAACCTTCTCGAAAATTTTAGAAAGAATTATATACAATAGAACATACAAATACCTTAATCTAAATAAACTTCTATATAAAAATCAATTCGGTTTTAAAAAAAATTGTTCAACTGAACAAGCCATTACACAGTTCATTCGTGAAATTTCCAATTCATTTGGTAGATCACAATATACACTAGGTATTTTCATTGACCTATCAAAAGCATTCGACACGGTCGATCACAAAATTCTACTTAAGAAACTCAAATTTTATGGAATTAATGGCAAATTAATAAAATGGTATAAAAGTTATTTGACAAATAGAAAACAATTTGTTTTCTATGGAGATTATTTTCAAAATGAAAAATTAATTGACATAAAATGTGGTGTTCCACAAGGTTCTATTCTAGGCCCACTTTTGTTTTTAGTCTATATAAATGATTTAAATAAAGCTTCTAACCTTATGAGTATCATGTTTGCGGACGATACTAATTTATTTCTGTCAAACAGTGACATTTATGAGCTTTTTTCAAATATGAATAAAGAACTCAATCACATCTCCAACTGGTTTAAGTGCAACAAGTTAACGTTAAACATTGACAAAACAAAATGGATCCTTTTCCACTCCCTCGCAAAAAAGCGTTTTTTACCAAATAATTTACCTAAACTTTTCATTGATAATATTGAAATAAAAAAGGAGTCGGTCACAAGATTTTTAGGCATTTACATTGATGAAAATATTACATGGAAGTATCATATCGACTTTATTTCTACTAAATTGGCCAAAAGTATTGGAATTCTATATAAGGTCAGATACTATCTAAATAAACAAAATTTAATTCAACTCTACTACTCATTTATACATAGCTATATAAATTATGCCAATATTGTTTGGGGAAGTACCTCTAAAAGTAAGTGACGAAATCTCTACCATCGTCAGAAACACGCCATGCGTTTAATATGTTTTGAAAATCGTTTTTCTCATTCTAATATTTTGTTTAATAACGTTAAAGCACTTAACGTTTACGAACTCAATGTCTATAATATTTTATGTTTTATGTTTCGTTGTAAAAGTGAACAACCATTGTTCATTTTTAAAGATCTTTTTACCCATAAAGCTATAAACAAATATACTTTACGAAATAATAATTTAATAATTGAACCCTTTTGTCAAACAAAGTTTAATCAATTTTGCATAAACTATCGAGCACCGTATTTATGGAACAAAATTGTTGTTCCAAATTTTGATTTGTCAATTTCGTTTTCTGTTTTTAAAACTAAATTAAAAAACTTTATTCTTTCTACTGACAATATATATAAATATTTTTGAAATGTAAAATTATTTTCTGTTTTTGTTTATTCTACATTGTTAATAATTATTAAATCAATTGTATTTTTATTATATTATATATACACGTTTGGTATATTTTATATGGTTCTGACGACAAGATCTTTTGGATCTTCTTTCAGATACCAAGTTTATGTATTGTTATATTGTTATATTACGATTAATAATTGTAAACTAAAAAAAAAAAAAAAAGTCTGCTATTATTAAAATGGACAGATTTTTGATCCCTTCTACAAGGCGGCCTTCTAGCGCCATGAGCCTAAGTGATGAAGAGCAAGTCTGTGAAGGCACTACCAGCCGGGAAGTCAGCCCGTTAACACAGGAAAATGTCGCTTCTTTAGCCAGGACTGACATATCCAGTCAGGGGGACAACCAGATTGCTCATAACAGCGGAACCAGCAGGACCAGCTTGTCCGAGCCCCTGCCCTTTGTCTTACAGTACATCAAATCCTACTTTGGACCAGGCAAAGACAGTTTGAAGATGAAGTGCAAGGCCACAATGTGCAACAAGGAGATCAGCTACGCAGCGTCCTCTTACAACAACCTCAAGGTCCACTACAAAACACAGCACCCTCTGGATTATCCGGCCTTCGTTGCTGCCCTGAGCGCCGGCTCCAAGCGTGGCAGACACTCTTCTGGAGCAAGGTATATTTAATTTTAATAGTTACAGGTTTCTTTAGTATAATATCTCCAGTATTAATGTATCTGATGTATAATATCTTCCGTATACAGGTATCTGTTGTATAATATCTTCAGTATACAGGTATCTGTTGTAAAAAAGACTTCAGTATACAGGTATCTGTTGTATAATATCTTCAGTATACAGGTATCTGTTGTAAAATATCTTCAGTATACAGTTATCTGTTGTGTTGTATAATAACTTCAGTACACAGGTATCTGTTCAACAGATACCTGTGTACTGAAGTTATTATTCAACAAATACCTGTATACTGAAGATATTTTACAACAGATACCTGTATACTGAAGATATTTTACAACAGATGCCTGTGTACTGAAGTTATTATACAACAGATACCTGTATACAGAACATATTTTACAACAGATTCTGTTGTAAAATATGTTAAATGTTATATGATAAAAAATTTTTATCAGCAACTTCACATGTTTTATGTTACAGAATTTCCCATTTAATATGAAAAGGGAACAATTTTTTTCTGTACATGTTTGTAAAAAGGTTCGATTAAGAGCTGGATCCTTAACTTCGGATATGGATCTATATCAAAAAGTTTCAGATCTGGAACACTGATAGTAAGAAAGTCTCTTTAAATAGGTTTGTTGTAAATTTTTTCTTTTTTTTCAGTGACACTTCAGAAGGCGGGGTCCTTCCTCCTGCGAAGAAACAAAACAGCATCGAGTACGCTTTGAAAGAGAAACTTGACCAGAAAAAGGCCCTTAATCTCTACTATAACTTCTTCATCAAAGACATTGTGCCCGCTCACCTGACAGACTCTCCTGCCTTGAGGGATTTTTTGAAACTGCTGAATCCAAACTTCATTGTCCCTTCCAGGAGGAAGCTCAGCAGGGACATAGCCGTGAGAGGAGAGGAGGCCAAATGCATCCTGACCAATCTCCTGGCAAAAGTCAGCTATGTGGCGACCAAAGCAGACAGCTGGAGCGCCCACAACAGGGCCTTTATTGGAATGACAGTGCATTATATTGACCCTGTCAACCTCGTCAGAAAAAATGCTATCCTGGGCATAAAGGAGATAAAAGTCCAGCAAACTGGTGCCTACCTCGCCAGGGTCATGCTCGACCTGCACCAGGAGTTCGGCATCTCCACTAAGGTCATCAGCACAACAACTGACAATGGTGCTAACTATGTTGCCGCCTGCAAGATCCTGCTGGGTGGAGATGCAGAGGAGGGTGAAGAGGAGTTTGAAGAGGTAGGCTAATCGTTATTGTAAAAAAAAAAAATTCAATGATTTAATTTCAAAGTTTCACTTTTGCTTATTGAACAGCCCAGATTGAGTAAGAAATGTTGCTAAAATGAAAAGATTTAATCAATTAAAATTTGATTAGTATTGAAATTATTTTAAGACAGGAATCTATACATTTGATAAAAAACCATACCCCCCCTTCCCCTTTGTGAACTTTTTTCCCCTTTTATATTTAAAAAAAATATATATTTGTATATGGTTCTGGGACCATATTCCCCCTGCACCCGGGGTATTTCCCAATATATAGACCCCTGATTTAAGAAGAGCTCATCCAATAAGAAATTTATTTGAATGTGGATTTCATCCATTTCTTTTTGAAAGAAATAGATTAGTTTAAACTATTTTAAATGTTGTTATTACCATACATATTAGTTATTATTACCTTATTATTTATTTATTTTCTAATTCACTAATGAATTCAGGAGGATTGTGACCCTGACCTTGACTCTGATGAGGCTGTTGTCATGACCATCTTGGTGGAGGACCTCCTGGAGGAGTGGATGGATGATGAGGTCTGCAAAGAGCTGCCCAAGCACCGCCGCTGTGCAGCCCACACAGTCAACTTGATGGCAACATCAGACATTAGCAAGGTGAGTTTTTACACTTAAGTTTTAATAGAATATTTTAAGTTAAGTTAAGTATTATTTAATTATTTGTTACTAACTCTAACTTATCAATTTTTAAACGTAATTTTAAATGTTAATATAATTTCTAAGGTGCCAGGCTGGAACTATGGTGGGAGGGCTCCCTTCACTAAGACAGATGGCAAGGCACAGGGATTGTGGAATTGTCAGAACAGGAGGACAGTGGCGGCCAATCAGATCAAGGAGGCCATCGGTAAAAAGCTTCAGACACCAGGGGTGACACGCTGGAACTCATACTACGATTCCTGTGCTGCTCTGCTTGAGGTGCTGGAGGACCGAGATATGATGGAAAAGCTGAATGCTGTAATGCTTAAGCAAAGCTTGCCTTATTTGTACAGTACTGATAAGGACCTGCTCGCTCAGTACTGCAAGATAATGAAACCGGTTGCAACATGCCTGGACACCCTGCAGTCTGAAGTGAATGCCTATATGGGCATTCTCCTGCCTACTATTAAGCTGATGAAGGACCAAGTAGCAGGCTTGAGGAGGGATAACAGCATTGTTGAGGGGCAGGCGTTGATAACATACCTGCTGGAGAACCCTCAAAATCCACGTGTGGCCTTGAAGGGGAGGTTTGAGAAGATGTTTGAGGATAAGGACCTTCTAGTGGCCACTGCCCTCCACCCCCATTTCAAGCTAAGTGTGGTTGGGTATCTTAACCCAGCCTTGAAAGGTGACATCAAGAGGCAAATTGACAGACAGATGGTGATCAGGGCCAGCCCTGGAGAAGAGACTGGTGGAGAGACTGACCAGATGCAGAAAGAAGATGAGGAGGACCCCTTCAAGTACATGAGGGACGACGACGATCTGTTGGCAAGAAAGGGTGTCCTTGAGGAGGACATTGAAAAAGCTTACGATGAGTGGAACAGAATCAGAGTGAACAGTAAACTACGTGTCTCTTATGACCAGTTCCCCCTGCTCCACAGAGTTGCCTGGTTGGATATGTTCCTCAAGTACAACACCCCCCTCCCCTCCTCCACAGCTGTGGAGAGGCTGTTCAGTAGTGGTTCAGATATCTTGAGGCCTAAGCGGTCGAACCTGACAGCCGACAACTTTGAAAAACTTGTTTTTATCAAGGGTAACCTTCCCTTGCTTTCTTAAAATAAATTTTTTGTACGTTTTCTTTTTACAACTTTCTAAAATTTGTTGGAAAAATTACCATTCTCTTTTTTGTCGAAATTTTCTAATGCAAAAATTTTTGTTGTTATTTTTTTTATATGCTGGACAGCAATTTTTCTATATACCACCATGGCATACTGCTTTGGGTGACAAGATAAACTATAAGATGCATTTAGTTATTTATGTTTTTGATATTTTGAGATAATTATGATCGGAACATGCATTTTGGAGGTCAACATGTTAAAAAAAAACCTCAGAGGAAATTTTTTTATTCTGGAATTTTTTAACATTAATACACAAGATCATTTCTAGTTCTATCTACCGAAAATTATTCTTGCTTGACTCGTCATTCAGTAAAGTCACATCCTTTTCCCATCCGGAAAAATCGTCTAGTTTTTTCACTGCACTTTAATCCTTTAAAACTCTTTCCATCTTCATGTTTTCCTGACTCATTTAACCTACAACTTTTCAAGTTTTTTTGTCAGTAGTTTTCTTTTAACTCTTTTCTTTGTTTTCTAGTCTCCCAAATTAGTAGTGGTTGCTTGCAGCCTTATTGAGAGTGAATTAGTTTTAAAGTAAACAAACATACTAATGTGTCTTACATATAGATATAGATTTAAAAAATCTAAGTGAATAAGCACAAATCATGCAGACCACAAATCACACTGTTTATTGTTATTACATTTTTGCCTTTAAATTACCCAAATTTGGGTAAATGCTTTATCATAGAGTGGATAGGTGTTGAACTTGCTTGATTTTGGCTATATCTTGAGCAAGATATGGTGACCGGGCTTGTACTGTGAATTCTAAGTATAGGCAAACGTATGAAATACACAATGTGCGCCAAAGGCCTCAAAAAGTACTTTTAAGCATGCTAAACATACGATTTCCAGCTGATGCGGCAATGAATACTTGTTTACTGGCCTTTAAATGATTAGTCATTATAACCTCTAGATTACTTTTAGAAGTTATGAACAATAGCTGGTGCAGTTGACCAACAGTGTCATACATTGTATATGCGACTGTTGTGCATAACTTTGCACTTATCTACTTTAAAAGATATGAGCCATGTGTGTAACCACTTTAATGCTTCGTAGGTGTTGTTTTAGAGTGGTCTGCATACATTTTGAAATTGTGTAGAACTTTGTCAATTAGATCATTTATGTAGATGAGAACGAAGTTTTAAATGAGGCTAGTATAAGTTTTAAAAAAAAAATTAACTTTAAAATATATGCGACAAAGAACTGCCGATAAGATCACTAGCGTCAGAACTGCCACAAGCCTTAATCTTAGTGCTAATTATCAAAAGCAACCTGTCACAAATTTACAAAACAGCGCTCTTCAATTTAACTATTCTCCATATTCATTATACCATATATGTAAAAGAGGCAAAAATTCTTGTAAAAGAGGCTAGTAAAGGTATCATAACAAGGTCTATTGTTTAATAGTATATGGAGAATATGTTCAACTTTTAGTCCCGTATTAAATTCCCTGGCGCACAAAGTTTGTACCGGACTAATGCTGATATAGAAAATTGGTTTTGATTGTGCCCCAGGATAATCTATTTAAAAGTAACAACAACCAGATTATTAGAATATACTTAATTTTAATATGTTATAGTAATTTGCTTAGTTCCTCTTGAACTATACTTTTCAAAGATGATAATAAACAATTTGTTTGGCGAAACCTGAAATAATAGTCAAATAGTTACCTCTTATTTTGGAAAGGAAACAAAATAAGTAGTTATTGCAGAATATAAATCAAATATGAATTTTATCAAAAATATAAAACCATTGATTGTACTTCTTCTATTGGAAGACGGTTCAATAAAGGAAATTGAAGTACAACATATTATAAATTTAACTATGATGACGGGTGACAAATGAAAAATGAAGCTGGATTTTAAGACAACTTCTTTAAGGTATAATGTAAAACAAAAAGGTTTAAAAAAGTTTTTATATTTTTGTTTTTAAATATTTTATATTTATAAAAATGAATGAAAAATAAATTTAGAAAACATGTAAATGAATTTTATTCAAATTGCAGAAATGTTGGTAAAGAGCTTACGCATTTTAAAATTGCGTAGTTTAAATTTACGCTGCAAGATAATTAAACATGTTAAGAGTAAATCTGGCAAAAAGTTTGATAAAAATGGGGGGAAAGCTGAAAAAATGAGCAAGTTGAGGAAAGAATAAAAAAATGACCAAGACAAAGGCTCAAACTTATATTTTACTAAAAAGACTGAGTTTCTCAAAACAAACAGCTAAAAAGTGAAACTGTACTTAACAACACAATAAAAAAATAAAAATAAAAATTAAACCAAGAAAAAAATGAAGATTCCAAAAATTTCAGACTAGCAAAAAGCAATTGCTAGGTAATTCAGGTAATACTCTAATGTATGTAGGCAGTGTTTGTGGTGAGGCATCGGGAAGAATTTTTTTTCACGTATAGTGAAAAAAAATCCTTCCCGATTTGAGGCCATAATGAAACTTTGTCGGGGGAAGAAGGTGGAAGGGGACATAATTTCTGAGCTATGGATGTATGTGTAAAATCACAGTTTGTTAGAGCGCACTTTTTCTCCAGTTTTTTTGTTTATATTTGCCATTTCAATCAGGTATTTTGTTATGGTAATATGACGCTATATAACATTTTTGGTATCCACAAGGACATTGACTAAGAATATGAAAAACAGTTTTCAAAAAATTATTAGTCATTTAAACTATCTGATATAATTTATATGATTGAAGGAGTGCTTATCAGATATAATCTTGTATTGCGTTTTATCATATATAATCTATTTGAAAAAAAATGGTAAAGAAAACTGTTCAATCTTCTACTATAGATTGTGGACACCCTAATAACCTCCTTTTTGTTGCGTTGGTGTCCTACCCGCACAAAGATGATTACAAAAATAATATCTTATTCAATTAAAATAGTGCTCTAGAATAAACTTGCAATTTTTTTCAAACGTTAGTTTGATATAGGGACGTGGTGGAACCTGAAAAGTAAGTACGAATTTCCAGAAGAGGGGCCCGGTGAAGTACTTTTAACGAGAGACAAATAAACGATCAAGGAAAATTATATTTATACTAAAAAAAGTTTTTTATAAATACAAAGTATTACGTAACTCATTTGTATCAGCATAGTTTTTTATTATGTCTGAATGCGTTAAATTTTACATTTTCTTGTACTGTTTATCTTGTATAGAACTGCAACGGAGGAGAATACAGCATCTAACATAGTCTTCTGCTTTTAATTGTAATGGTGAGGAAAGAAGGCAAAGTTTTGTATCCTTCTCAGCAGCCTTTCTGTAGATCTCCACAAAATCAACCATTTCAGTAGAGAGTTCATTTAAACAGATACCAATTTTGATTTTTTCAAGCACTGATTGAATTTTTTCTGCTGAATTAGAGTTTTGAAAATTATGAAACTTATGACTGATATCTTCAAATTATGACTGATATCTTCACTCATATTGAAAATAATGACTGATCATAGTAAAAATTATGACTGATATCTTCACTCATATTCTTCAATAAAAAGGTGTCTAAGCTTACAAAAATTTTCCGTTGCGAAGAAAATTTGTAAACAAGAACAGCAACTGCTGAATCCACTGCAGTATAAAACACTTCTGCTATCCACTGATCTTTAGCCTGAGTAAGCCGCTCATCTTCTGTTTCACCAAAGTCCAGTCGTTTCTTTCTGAGAGTTCTTTTCTCAACAAATGTTTGCTGTTCAAGCTGAGCTTCAGTTGCAACTTTAACAGCAGATAAAATATCATTTTGGTCAGCACTGTCCCTTAGAACTTCAAGGTTTTCCAGTGATACATCGACAGACATTATATATCCTTGAAAAATTTTATTTAGGGACCCAAGATAGTAAAAATTTCTTTGAAGAGACACTTAAATAAAAGAAAGTAAAAATTTCTTTGTATGGTACTCAAACGAACATTGTGGGTAGCAGCCAGTTCAAGAGACTGATTCACATCCTCAAGAAGATATTTGCACTTCTCAAATATATTATTTCGTTTCCTTGAGTTTCCGTAATAAAAAGTCTTTAATTTCTGCACATCACCAGGCTTGTTTTCTGTTACAAAAAGATTAACAGAAACAGCAGAAGATTTTGCACAAGCTTTCATAACTAGATTTATTCAATGAGATCCACAATAAATATACTATTGCCATAGAAGAATACTGCCTCAAATGTGTTACAACTCCTTTGTTTATTACTTGCATATTGCTCGCACCATCATAAGGCAAACCCACACACTTTTGAATATCTACGTTATTTAATTTGAGTTCAGATTTTTTTTACTTAATCCTTCACCAGTAGTAGTTTCAGTTTTAACCATTGAAATCAGACGTAATACAATCGAAGTTTACTCGCAGAGTGTAATATCAGTGGTGCCATCAACTGAGAGTGAAAAAAATACTGAATTATTTACCTCTTCTGAAAAATCCTTCTTGACCATCTGAGTCATAGCATGAATTAGCTTGTTTTGTGTATAATAAGAAAGAAACGTAATTCTAGCACCACTTCCAGCAGATTGTTTTTGAGTACTGCAAATGTTTGAAAGTTTTTCATTCAGCACCTCATCATAATGACTGAGTAAATTTAACAAATTTAGAAATTTACCCGCACCACAATGAAAGACTTCACTTTTTTCAGAGTCATTGTAAAAGTTGGCTTCCTCATTTCCACGTAAAGAAATACTCTCTCTCTAATCAAATGCCGAATAGCATCAATAACTTGTATTAGGTATTGATGTAGTTTCTCCACTTCTTTAAGTTTTTTATTCAGATGTCTCATGGTTTCAATATTGTGTCCTCTCTTGACCCAAAGCATAAACAAACAATGCAAAAAATTTTGTCTAGTGATAGAGCCATGACCTTTTGTGCACAACTTGAATGTCTTTAACTTTAACTGATTCAGTGTAATACTTAGATAACCTCGAATGATTTGTGGGTTGATTAGACCCTAAAAAAATAAATTGCTTTTTTATCAATCATCCTTTCATTTTTCAGTTCTAGAAATTTAGCTGGATCATTTTCATTGACATTTACAACGTTGTCTGATTGTTTGTGAATAATCTTTTCTGCTAGAGTTAGGTCTGCCACTGCAGTTACAGGCACTTCATAATTACCCATTTCTACAGTCACTCTCTCAATTTCAGTAACGTTTCGGTTTCTGAATGTTTCCGAATATTGTAGTTTTGCTCCTTTATCTGCTGCAATTATTACATCTTGATTACTTTTTTGTTTCTTGTACAGATGATTGGTCACTAACTTCTGTTATTGGCTCTGTTTCAATAATAGGCTTACTTGTGATAATCACAATGGATGTTGATGTTAATTCTACATTCTCTGTTACTGTAAAAGATGTCCCAGCTTTTCTCTGTATTTGTGGCACTTGCACTGACACGAGACCTGCCGTTAACTTTGATTGTTTTGGATCATTACGAGCTGTTTTTAATTCATATTGATGTTTTTGAGCTTTTTTTTCTGCACCAGATTTGTATTTCCATGTTGCCTCTTCCTTTTTTTTTCCTTCATTTCACCTGTAACATAAATAAATATAAAGTTAAAAATACGTCCTATGATGAAACCAGGGCATTGATTTCTTTCGTTTGAGATATAACTACTATCGGTCCATGGAATTTATAAATAGTAGTACTATTTATAAAATCCATGGAGCGATAGGGAGTGGACTGGAGCATATTGAGTAGTAGTGAATGAAAGTAATAACAAAAATTTATTAAACACACAATTTTGTCTATCAAACATATATTAAGCATATTTATTATGACGAACATGATATTAAGCATATTATCAATGCATGAATTTATTTGCAAAGCAAATAAATTCATGCATTTTATATATTTATTGTTTTGAACTTTTCAATAACAATTTTCTCTTTTTTCTGTTGATGGGATGGTTAATTTCATTAGATAAAGAGGAGGCATCGTTTAATCGTTCGTCACTACAATGCTTGTTTTCGGTATTCTTTTCGTTTAGCAATACGTCTGCCTCCATCTTCTTCTGTTTCAGCAGCCCTTGCCTTAACAAATCGTTCTCCTAATTTTTTTAGCCGAGATGCTCGTTGTTCAGCTGATTTATTTGCTCTTGCTCGAATTTTCCGTTCCCTTTCTCAAGCAAGACAAGCTAATTGATCAACTTTAGTTTCTAGCTTTCTTTATTATATTTCTTCTTTATATTTCTTTAGCTTTATACTTTTTTATACTTCTTTAACTTTCTTCTTTATATTTCTATGTTGATAAGATATTTTTTTTTACTTATTTACTTAAAAACTTTAATTATTATTTTTAATTGCTATTTATAAGTAAATTATTAAAGCATTACTTACTTTTTTACAGTATAAAATCAGGTCAACAACGTTTTTCGTTGTTATTATTCAACAGCGATTTTATTTATTTACACTAGACAAAGTTTTTTGTTTTTTGTTTGTTTTTATTTATTTTCTTAACGGTTTCTTTTATTTACGCTAAAATAAAGTTTAGCGTATTTCTTTTATCATTACCGCTAACCTAGTGTTTGCTTTGTGAGAACACCAAACAAACAAACAAACAAACAAACCGACGTGAAAGCAAGTTAAATAAAATGTTGTAAAAAATGCCCTCATAGAAACTTATAGAACTTAAATAAATTTTTTCTCTTTGAGGATTGGGGACCCAGTTTCTTTTTGGGGGCCCAGTTTCCTGAGCTAGAATCAGGGCCCAGTACAAATCCTCGTACCCTCATACTGGGCCACCACGTCCCTGGTTTGACTTCACAAGATGTTTGTCGGCTATCAGTTGTCCCGGAATCTTGCTATTGATTTTTCACTACCTTCCAGACTCGCCAGAGCTCTGATACTTCCAGCATTTGTGTAAATTTAATAAAAGTACATTTTAAAGTTGTTTTCAGAGCCAACTGGAGAACTCCACTTTTTTGAATCTCTTTTTTTTTTTTTGATTTTATTTGATCTTTCAGACGTTACTTTGCTTTTATTTTATTGATAGCATTTGTGTAGTCCCGATGAACATGCATGTTACATTTGTTTCATGGGCAAGGGGGGTCGTAGCCTAATTTTTTTTCTTTAATATTTTGTTTTTCTTTAAAGTTTGGGTTTATAACTTTTTAGAAAGAAAGATTTTTTGCAAAAAAGTTTTAAAAAGGCATTTTTTTTGATTTATTTGTTTTAGTGTTAATTATTTTGTCGGGAGGAAATAAGTTAGTGGTCCTGAAAATAATTTACCGTTAAGGAGCCGGGCATATTTGTAGCGATGCTGCTGCTTTTCGCTTCTCTTAATCAGCGTGGTTGTTGTTAGGGCTTAGGGTTGTTATTATTTAACAATTATTCTAGTTAGTCATTTCCAGAAATAACTTTCATTTTGGTTAGAATGGTTTTTTTAACAACAACCGCGCTGAATAAGAGAAGCCAAAATACAAAGCTTAGAATAAAATTGCAAAATGCAGAGCCATTTCCAAAGCAAGAATAATAAACCAAACAGTCTTTTAAAAAAAACTTTTAAATAACTGATGTAAATAACATCAAGAAGAATTTAGAAAAAAAAAAATTAAAGTTAAAAAAGTAAAAGAAATTAACTTGAAAAAAAATTTGTAATTTTTCAAAAACCACAACAACCGCTTATTTTAATTTATTAAATTTAGCGAATTTAGAAAGATGGCTCAAAAAAGTACACTTTCAAATTTAAAATTATATGGTCGATAGTAAAGAAAATTGTCTAGATATTATTTTATCATTTAGATAAAATAACCCTCTAAAAAATGAAGCGTTGATTTGATGTTGATCAACGTTGATTTTGCGTTGACATTAGCGATCAACGGCGATCAACTATAAATGGATGTTGTAGCAACAGCAATGTTATCAACAGCAAATCAACGTTTATTTAAAAACACTGAGCGTTCGTTGATTTACTGTTGACACAAAACAAATTTATTGAGCTGTTTTCTAACAGCAATTTGCTGAGCAAACAGCATGTTCTGCTGGGATTTTTTTGTTATTTTTGGTGGTAATAAAACGTTTGTTCAAATTTTAATTATATTACGGTACCGTAATATAAATAAAACCTTTATAGATGGATAGAATAAATGGATAGATAAAACCTATGAAATGAATATAAACTTTATTGAAAAACATATATTTTGTTAAGTAATTATATTTTCAGTTCTTGAATAAAGATTATCCTAATGAAATTAGGGTAGTTCTTTAACTATTTGAAGATAATAGAACATCTTAATATAAAAATTTTAACAATTTAAAATGAAAAAGTCACAACTTGGCAGCAATTTGGCTTATTAATGCTTATTATAATAACATTGCTATTATCATAGCAAATTAGTAATATTTACGACTGCAAGTATTTGCCTGATAAATTCTGACTGCAAACTTAAATCATATAGTACAAAATGCAATTTAAATTGGTTTTTTCTGTATAAGAATAATAATTCCTTAATTTTTTTTTTCTTTTATGATGTAATAAAATAAAAACTATAATGCCTAAATGTGACAGAAGCCTATACATGAGAGAATTTATAAAAGAAAAATGAGATACTGAAAAAAGAATAAAATATCTTCTTGAAGAGTGCAATATTGTTGGTAGATGGAATTGCTTTCATCTAGATTTAGACATTCAAAAGATTTTTGAAGTTTCTGAAGATGTGCACAGCGATATATTTATGATTTCAATCACTTTGCCTGAAAATAAATTTTGTTTAAGTAAAGTTGAATCTTATTATGGTGATGTTGACAACATTGCAGTTGAAAATAGTTTATACAGTAGTGTTGATATTCTAACTTCAACAAAAAATTTTTTATATGAGTGGTCATTAAAATACTGTATAAAATATGATGCTTTAAATGCACTTTTATTTCACTTAAATAAATTTACTCCATCTATACCAAAACGCAGGCAGACATTACAAAAATCTCTTCAAAAAGTTAATGTTTTATATGTCAGTGGAGGCGATTATATATATCTTAGAGTTGAAAGTGCAATTGGTTATTATATATCAACAGTTGGAAATAAGGAAAAGCTTGATCTAATTGTAAGTATTTATGGTGCACCTATGTACAATAGTAAAAAGACTTCCATTTGGCCTATACTATTTACAATAAACAGAAAAGGACCATATGCTGTTGAGTACTTTGAAGATTTTATTCTTGAAATGAAAAAATTTCAAACTAATGGGTATAAACAGCTGCATGTGACTATTAAACTTCGCACTGGCATGGCTTTAAAAATAATTTGTATAAAGAAGAAGGTCACCAACTTGACAAGAGTCTTTCTCCGCTTGTTCGGTTAAATTTCCCAATGGTAACTGGATTTCCATTGGACTATATGCACCTTATATGTCTTGGGGTAATTAAAAAACTTCTAATAAACTGGTGTAAAGGTCCCCGATGTATTAGAATAAGTCAATCTGTTAAAGACAGTATTTCAAATGAACTCATAAATTTACGAAGTTATCCACCATCCAATTTTCAATGTAGACCACACTCTTTAAATGAACTTGAGAAGTGAAAAGTAACCGAGTTTTGATTCTTTCTGCTTTATGCTGGACCTGTTGTTTCAAAAAGGAAAAATAAATAAAACTAACTATGACTTTTTTATTTCTCTTTCAATTGCTATGCACATACTGCTTTCTGATAAAATGGTGAAAAATGAATTGTTGCATTTGCTAAATAGTTGCTTATATGGTTTAATTAGAGAAGTACAAATTTTGTATGGGGAGATCTTGGTAACATACAATGTTCATAGCATGATTCATTTAGCTGATGATTGTGTTAACTTTGGGGAGAGTCTTGATCATCTATCAGCTTTTCCTTTTGAAAACTTTTTGAGTTGAATTAAAAAAATGGTGCGAAAAATCACATCAGACTGTTGCCCAAAAAGTGAATCAACTAGATGAGAGAAAAAAGTTGGATATTTTTCTTAGAGAAAGGAATGGTAAAGAAATTTCTGTCCAAGTGGTAAATAAAAAGATCACATCAAATCTACGAGACAGAGTTTATTTCATTCAAGACAAAGGGTTTATTTTAGTAGAAGAGGTTTTGGTAGATCTTGCAAAATGCAACACTCTAAATCGTCATTCAGTTCGAAAGTTTTTTCCTGATTGTTTTGAAACATCTTATTTAGACATTTGTTATGTAAATTCATTAGCCAACCTAAAAACAATTTTTCTGAAAAAAGAACTTTTGAAAAAAGGCTTGATGATACCTCTTCAAAAAGGTGGTTATGCTTTTTTTTTCTGCTTAGACATTGTGATATTGCTTATGATCACTGATTTCTTGAATTAAAACACAAATTTTGATTATACTTGCAGACCATCAATTTTTAGAGAATGTCTGTGCATGTGTCATTATGTAAAATTTGTTATAAATTTGTCAAATATATAGTTCATTGAATAATTTTAAAGTGAGTTTAATGCATTTTAATTTATAAATTTTTTGTGTGAAACAAATAGCTGGTATGTTTATAGAAATAATAAAATATTTACGCCGGTGTTTTACATTAATAAATATAAAAAGCGTTTTACAAAGTTCATTGTTTTTAATCTCTAATGTATTTTTAATTTTATTTTGTAACTTATATAAGATTGTTTAGAATTAAATTCCACCAGAATATTGAAATGTCATTTGCCATTGTTGAATTTTTAAATGGAAAAATTAAAGTAGTGGTAGTGATTACCAAAAGTTGGATGAAAAATGATGGGAAAACGCTTCTGGAATTTATTTAAAATATCCGCTGCGATTCGTAAAGCTGTCACAACCTTGCAGGCACCAACCTCTGATTGGAAGATATACCCAGCTAGGATTTTATACACTACAGGTTTGCATATTACTATAAAAAAATGTAAAAAATTGAATTAAATACTGAACTGTATGTTTTGACCAGGGCACTGGAGAGGATAAACGTGCTGGTGCAAATTTATTTTGGGCCCCCCTTCACAATATGACTATTCTCTCATTTAATATCACTTATTTTAAATCCAATATTCCAACGGGCATTTGTTTAAATTATATGTTCTGAATGTCATTAGAATGTTTAAAGAAGATTCTTAACAATTTTTTCAATCGTTGACAAAAACATTTTTATTTTGGAGTCTTTATAAAAAAAAGTTTTTTTAACAATGTTTTTAGTTTTTTTTTTAAACTTTTAGTGTTTTTTAAAAACTAAAAAATTCATTAATTTTCATGGGTTTTTCATTAAAATTCATTAATTTTTATGCGGTGCACCAACTGCACCCCATTCTCTCATTTTATTAGATATTGATAAATGATTTTACGTACATAGATTTGTGTTTAGATTTTTATGAAAAAGCTCAGTCACGCTTAGAGAAAACAGCAGATACTTTAAATATTGAAACTGACACCGAAGAGAAAAAAGGGACAAAGCAAAAGTAAATTTTACTAAAATTAGTTTTAAATAAATAAATAATTTTCCAATAAAGAATTACACAAATCATGCACTTTTTTTGTTTAAAAAGTAAAGTTTATATTAAAGGAGAAAGACAGCAATGACATTCTCTGAAAGTGATAAAGATATTGTGGTTGGTGATGAAGAACTATACAGAAGATATTATTTTGATAGCTCAAATAGCCAAAGAACATCTAACGTGATTCTAAATATAGCAGGTTAACTATTTTTGTAAAAGTAACATAATGGTTTGTTAAAATAAACATGCTTATTTTTTTACTGAATTATAAATGTTTTTAAATCGATATCAACTCCCCATTTACACAGTGAAATAGCAAGCTTTTCAGTTGCTGAAAATAACATTGACTTCTCGAAAGAAACTAATCTATCTCAAGGGAAAATGATAATGTCTTCAAATATATTGGTAAAAAAAAAGTCCTAATGTTGCTTTTGTTCTAATTAAAATCTGTGTGCGTGTGGAGTAAAAAAATTAATAGAAATCAGAACTATATGTTATAGAATATATTTGTTGACAAATATTTTATAAATATATGTTTGTTGACAAGTTTAAATAAAAATCACTATATAATGTTTAAAAATTTTGTTTAATTTTTGTAGGTATAATTTATCTATACCTAGGTAGAAAATGGCTCTAAAAATTTAAGACATTTGTCTTGCCAGGGTAAATAAAATTTTCAAGAATGTACATTTCAATGTGTTAATCAAAGTTTTATTTATTTTTTCCGTTTAGGTAATTTTTCATGGTTAATTTTTTACAAAATATTTTACATAAATAATAATAATAATATTATTTATTTTACTACATTTTTTTTTAAGATTTTCAAAACGTTGCGTTGAGTTGGATGGCAAAAATAGATAAAAAGGTACTACTGTTGCTTTTTATTTTAATATCAAGGATTGCATAAGACCCCCACAAATTTTCAAAATTTTGAATCAAATCAGAAAAGTGATTCAAGAGTCAATTTTAAAAATCCATGTATTGAAATTAAGATTAATATTTAATGAAAATTAATATATATTTCATTCATATAGAATGAACATAATATGTATTCTGACCCTTAAGTAATTTTTATTTTTGTAATAATAGATGAGTTCTCTTAGTCGTTGTGGAGGTAATACTCCATATAAATCGGCTTTTGCTTTTGGAAAGTTGTTGATGAGCGAGGATGCTGGGGCCTGTTTTAATGTCTCTGGTGGTTCATTGAAGATAAATTTTAAAACATACACCCTGTATCATATGATAGTGGGTTAGAATGGTTTTATGCATTTTTTTAGATTTTTTTTTTTACAGGAAATATATTTTGTTTGCCCTAGTCAGTCATTTATGTAACTATTTGCTATAATTTCTGCAGTTTAATTTTTTTTTAATTTGATTTGAATTTTTGATTTAGATGCGATTACACGACAGCATCATGATGCAAAAATTTGCGAATGTTGATCAGGCATTTCGAAATTTTTAAGACAATCAGGAACACGACTCAATCAAAAAGTTTTAAAAATGAACAATGCTGCAAACGCTAAATAAATTGTTTGAAAATGTAAATTTTGTGTTAAATTCAATAAAAAACTTTCTTACTTAACGCAGTGCCTACTTTATTTCATTATTCTTTTGAGTTAGCTCTGAATTGCTCTATCAATAAATTTTTTGCTAAATCCTTTATTTACAGCCTGTTTTTTACAAAACAAATTAAGGTATGAGCAATATGTATGAATTTTATATATAAATATTTTATATATGTACATATATACATACATAATATATATATATATATCAATTATTAGAAAATCACTTAACAAACATTTTTTTCAATTAACACAGTGTTTCATCAATAAAAAGACTCATCAGAAATAATGAGTTTTTTTTATTGATGAAAGCATTTCTGATGAGTCTTTTTATTGATGAAACACTGTGTTAAATGAAAAAAAAAATTTGTTTAGTGATTTCCTACTAATTTATAATTGCTCTGTTCTTCTAAGAACATTGAGCACTCTATTTTGTAGAATACATTTTAAAGTTGTATAGATATATATATATATATATATATATATATATATATATATATATATATATATATATATATATATATATATATATATAAACTTATAAACATATATAAATATATATGTTTATATATAAATATATATGTTTATTATCAACTATTTAAGAAATATATATATGTTTATATATAAATATATAAACATATATATATTTCGTAAATATTTGATATATATTTTTTTGATATATGCATCAAAAAGCGATATCAAAATGCCGTCGACTATTATAAAAATCAGTGTTGAATCACCAGAAAAAATGTTTGTTGATTAAACGTTGAAAAGCAACATTCGATCAACGTTTTTTGTAAACACCAAATCAACGTTGATAAGTGGCTAACATTTTGGACAAAAAATCAATATGGAATCAATGTTGACGAGAAACATTGAATCAACATCAAATCAACGCCTCATTTTTTAGCGGGAACATCAAGCTCTTGTTTTTTTTCAGTAAGTTTTGTGACTTTTTTTACTTTAAATTTTCAAAAATTTAAAGTAAAAAAGTTAACAAAAATGCAAATTACAATATTTTAACAACCAAATTTCAATCACATATTTAAAATCAAGCCCGTAGCAAGCTTTTTGTTTTTGATTGAGAATTTAACTTTATGTAACGACATTGAGCAAACTCCAAACATTTATATATTCATGTTTATTTAAAGCTTTTCAAAAGTATTGCGATAGTCGGAGTCTGTTAACAATAAAATCCTAAAATGTTAACTTCCCTTTAATGCCATTAGTGTGCGAGTGACGAGTTTATAATATTTATATATACATTTTTTTAACATTTTCAACTAAATTTAAGTTCATTAGCAAGTCTTTTTAATTTTTATAATTTTCTGTTTTTCTAAATTTACCGTAACAAATTCTTTTGTAAAATATACGAATGGTGGGGACAAGAAGAAGACAAAAATAGTCTTATTGCCAAACCCCTATATATCCGTACAAAATAAAGTCATTAATAACCTGTCTTTAAAAATCGATGATCATGTGTTTTTCTGAAGCTTGAGTTAAATAAGTTTATTTTAGTTGACAGTTATAGTTTTGTATTTTTTGGAATATATCTAAAAAATTAATATATATATATATATATATATATATATATATATATATATATATATATATATATATATATATATACATATAGCTGAAATACTAAGTTATCCTGTTTTAGTATGTTATTTTAGAAAAAGATAAATCTTTTTCTAAAATAACATACTAAATCAGAAACAATTTTGCATAAATAACTGAAATTTTGAATAATTTTAATTTTTTAACATGTGCCCAATTTCTGTTTCTCTGGAACAAAAAATTTTACTAAAAATAAAAATAATAAAACTCATTAAATACATCTTGAGGCTCCTAAACCTCTCGGCCCTGGGACTAATTGCTTGAGGGAAAGTAAATGTTGAATACACTGGCTTTGCTGTAGTTAGGTCACTGATACTACGTGCAGATTAAGATCTTTACATAAATAGTTCTAAATTTTTCACGCCCATAAAATACCGTAGTTCTTAAAACCAGTGCCGAATTAAAACTTGCAGGGTCTGGGGATACTTTAGAGCAGGTGGTCTTTTTTCTTATTAAAGTGGCAAAAAAACCTTACAAAATAAAAGCACTCTCTTCAAAAGTTTGGGGCTCCTTAAACTTTAGGGCATAGTGCTATAGCCCTCATAATTAAGGACAGGTTTAAACTTTCTCTCCTTAGTTTTTAAATAATAAATACATTTACGCAAAAAACTTGTAAAAAAGAACTAACAGTTATGCCAATTACACACTAAAAATTAAAGGTAGAAATTTTTAGTTAAGGTAGGATATGTGATATACCCTTAGTAAGGTATAATTTTCTATCTTATAAGGTAGAAAATTATACCTTTAAGTTAGAAAATCGTATGACAAATAATTGTTTTTAATATAATTTTCTACCTTAAAAGGTAGAAAACTCTACCTTACTAAGGGTATATCACATATCCTACCCTAAGGTAGAAATTTCTACCTTTTTTTTTTAGTGTGTATTTTCCTTTCAAATAAACTACCCTTTCTGAGTCTCCCATGGGTATATGCGCCTTCTGCTAACTGCCTTGTTTCAACTTTGTCTAGATTCCAAATTTTCCAATGGTTGGCTAGAGAGTGAATATTTTTGAGACGGTTTAATTCAGAGAATGGTTATTATAGCTAAAACTCATGGACCGGAACTAGAGAGGGATTTAATCATGGGCAGAAACCTATTATTGATATTTATAGTGTTTCCTCTAATCTTAAAAGTTATTGCTGAAATCTTGTTATTGCTGAAGTTCTTGAACATTTTACTGTTTTAACTATTAATAAATTGTTATTTATTTTACTTTTAATTAAATTGGTTTTATAATATACATATATAAAACGTTTTTTTTTAAATTAAGTACTCTTTTATTTTGAATTTTTTGTTCTTTATTTAAATATTACTTTATTACAAATTGTTATAAATCTTATTTTCATATTTTTCAATAGATACTTTGTATAATATACGTATATAGTGCGGCTCTTGTAAATACGTGCTCTTTAATTAATTAATTTATTTTTTGTTTTTCTTTTTTACTTTTCTTTCAGTTTTTCTTGTTTACTTGATTATTACTCTTAACATGAATATTGTTTTTGAAGTATTTCTTAAACTAGTTGTTATTTATTTTTACATTTATAATTTTTAATAAATAGTTTGTAAAGTATAAATATATTATACGGCTATTGTAAATACGTACAATTGGGGCTCGGTGATAAGACAAAATAATGTCTTCTACTTGCCCCGCTAGTGTTTTTATTTATAAACTTTTTAATTGTAAAAGTTATTAAACGTCAAAATAAATAAAATAAAAAAATATATAAATAATTAAGAAATTACTTATGTAATTTACTTTTTGATAAAAATTAATTTACTCGTGTCAGTAAAAAAAAAGGTAAGTAAAAGAGCCATCCCAGGCTAGTACTACGCGCAGTCGATTGTGTTACAAGTTCAAAATTCGTAAAGCAATCATTGACGGCGAGTCTTATTTCACGTTGAATCACTTAAGTATAAATGAAAAGAATATATTTTATACTTATGTTGTAACACCATCTCCATTAAATACAAAAAAAAAGGTTCAAAAAATATTACTTCTATAGATTACCTTTTCTAAAAATGGTGCTTCTCAGCCCTACTTTGTGCCAGGTATACTGGTTATAAATTAAGAAATATATTTAAACTAATATTTTAACAAGAGACTTTTTAATTCATCGATAAGTATCATTCAGATGGTGCTTATATAAAAATACTATTTGAAAATAGTAATCACGAGCCTAAACAGGAAACAAGTGCATTATGTTGAGAAAGCATATAACTCTGCAAAGTTTCCAGAATGTCGTCCTATCGAAAATATTTTAAATATTTTGAAAGAGTTTGTCTACAAAAATAATTGGCATGCAGAAAATTATATGTTCTAGGATCAAGTTTTGCATTTATAAAGTTGATATTGAGCTCACACAGAGTTTAGCTCAGTTTATACTAGGCCTAGTAGATTATGTTTGAAGGAATGAATTAAATAAAATTAAATGATTATACAGATAAAAACTAGAATAAAATTAGTTTCAAAAAATTTTTTTGTTTTTGTTTTACCTTATACCTTAAAGGAGCTATGTTTCTTTAAATCTAGTCTTGTTATTCAGTAGTGACTTGTTAAATGAAAACATTTAAACTATTTCCAAAAACAACTCTTACCAGTGCTGTTCAATGTGATCACGGGAAATTTATCTAAAGCAATTCAAAAACTGTATCAGATATAGCGTTTAAACTTTGGATGTTTGGATAAAGTTTTTAGAAAGTATGCTCCATATATATTATCAAAAGATGCCAATTGTGTAATGGCCTGCTGAGACTGAAGACGAAAAAAGTATTATTAAATAGAGAAAAGCTAAAGTCTGAGCTGAATTTGAAAAAGGGTTGTCTTGTCATAGATTAACCAAGAGTCAGTGGGAAGCATCAAAATTGAAGTATTGCAATAACCAGAGAAGTCTTTAGACTTAATAAGACTCTTATTTAACTATCTTGGTCTAGGTTTTGATCCCAAAGCTTAGAGTCTTTTTCTTGGTCTTGGTGTTAAAATTTGTTTTCGAGTCTTGGTCTTGGTCTTGATTTTGAAGTACGAAGTTATGGTCTTTGTCATGGAACTTTTACTCTCTTGTACTTTCACAATGGATAGATTAACAATTAATAATAATCCTTTCATTTCTTGTTTAACTACCCTATCTCGAGGAGCGCTGTATCTTGGCAAAGTCTTATACTATATTTATTTATGTATAACAATCTTTGTTATATAGTCAAAATTGTTGATAAAATTTCTCCAATTATAAAATTTGTTTATAGTAATTTTCGTGAACGCCTAAAAGTAATTTAAGGCGCAGTTTATTTAAAACTTATATTAAGTGTACAATATGTGAGAAAAAATTAGTATAAACAAGAGTACTTCTTCTAGTTACACACAGGATAAGTAATTGCTGTTCAACATACTGCATTAACATTTAGCGATAAAACGTTTTTTCTCGTTAAAGTAGATCCATCGTAAAACGTTTTTGTCGTTAAAATGGATCCATCGTAAAAAAACTAAAATCTTTAATATTCTCAATTTCTAACTTTTTTAAATTTATTATATAAATAAAAAATATAACTGTATTTAAAAAAACCTTTAGTTAAAAAGAGTAATTGTAAAGAATCATCCTGGTTGGATAAAAAATTAACGGTGGGTCGAAACTTAGAACACTTTCTAGTAATTCTGTCATACTCCGTCTGTTTTGACAAGTTTTCACTTTTTTTTTGTTACAATTTTCATTTACAGTATTGATTTTTCAGCTCTCATAACAGCAGAGGATTTGTCTATAATACTTCAGAAACCACAGGTTCCAATTACCGTGTATTGACCCAATACTAATAATTGAAGAGGAGATGCAAAAACAGCTGAACAACAATAGTGAACGTGCTGTTAGTGGCGTGACTCTTTCAAGTTAGCATGAATCAACGCTTTTTCCTTCATATGCATAGCGCTTTCAGAGAACTGAATAACAGAATATTGTTCCATTGTCATCAACCACCATTGCCACTGTTTTCATTAAAAAAATGGTATCAACAGCATCGAGCATATATGGTGAAGAGGCACGGTTGCCAGCACAACCTATCAAACATTACACCTTTTTCAAGAGAAGCTATACTGTATTTCAGCTATTTCTGCACCGGAGGAACGTGACTTGTATATTTGAAATGCAACAGTGATGTATAAACCGTAACTGATTTATGGCAATGCGTAGTTTGTTACAACAAAGATTGACGTATTATCTAATCTCTAGACATGACGTGGCACTTAATTTCTAGTCTTAGGGAGATCTTACTTTATACAGTTTTGTTTTTGACTGTATATAAATTTGTTCGCTACACAGTATATTAATTTTAAAATTGAGCACTAGTCTAATTTGTTTTGGTAAACTAGCTTAGAACACAACAAATTAAATTATTAAATCAAATGTTTCGAATCACATAGTTGTATTTTTTTTCTTACACGAAGTACTTGTACAGATTATGTGAACTTTACTTAAAATGTTGATAATTATATAATTGTTTATGTGTTTTTTTTGTTTTTTTGCAACTATATTATGTGAATAATGGACGAGCATGTCTGCAAAGTATCTTATATATTCTTAATTTCACAGTATGATGGTCTTGAGTTGTTTGTTATTGGTACATTTTGAATTTTAACAATACAAGACCTGTTTTCCGTTATTATAAAAGAAATTCTTTGTAGACTGCATCAGTGCACTGCACAATTACCAAAACATAATTTTATTATATATGTGTAATTACTTTTTATTATAGAGTAACGTGTATTTATGGCAAAATATATTTTCTAAAAGCCTAGTAGTTTAGATAAATAAAAGAGTATTATTGTGTTGGGTTCCTAAGAATCTAAGTTTTCATCTTGGCCTTAAATATGCTTTTATGGACTTGAAGTCTTAAGTTTTAAACTTGGTCTAAGACTTTAACCCAAACGTCTAGGTCTTAGTCTTGGTTTGAACTTTACTGACTTGACTACATCTTTGCCAAAAGCCAAACACTCTGCATAAAATATAAAACTAAAAATGTTCTTGTTATTAATTTTATATCTCGTTAAGAAAATTTTTTCAAAATGGAAAATTTTCAAAATTATGTAATAAAATTTTAATTTTAAAGTCTAAAATTGTTTTTTCTGCTAATCGTATTAACCGATTTAATTTAAAAAAAAAACGATATCAACAATGTCACTTTTAACGTGTGCAATATTAAAAATATTTTTTAGTAAATTTGGTCGATTTTCCTTTTATTTCGTGGACAACACTTTTCGTGGACAACTGTTTCTGGAAATATAAATTTCTTTTTGGAGCTGGCATTGAACTTCTATTACTTTTTTAAAGATTTCCTCCTATTACTTCTGACTTCTCATCTTTGTATATTCTTTTTTCTTAAAACATTTTCCTCGTGAATTTTTATTCTTTCTGCTTTTTATCTGTAAGCTTTATTTCTTGTGCAGATGTTAATTGTTCACATTGTTTTGACTTCGTCAACCCAGTTAAATCAAAATTTATCTAGAAAATTTGAAGCTTTCCTCTTAAATCCTAAGCTTTTCTCTCTCTTTTTGGATATTTTAAATTTAAATTCTTGGTTACTAAGATGTGTCTGCTATAAAATCAATTTCATCAGGGACTACATAAAATGAAGTTTCTTTTAATTTCTAATCTAGAAAACTAAACAATAATTGATTGGCCTTACTTCTCATGGGTAATTGAGAATTTTTTTTTCGTAGAAGAAGTAAACTTGTCTTTAGTTATGAAAATATAAAAATAAATGCTTTAGTTAAATATTGATAATTCTTTGATTTTTTTAGAAAGATCATTTTATTTTTTTTTTTATTTATATAATATTATTTTCTTTTTGATAGTATTGTTTTGATTTATTATAAACATAAGCTTTAGTACATTCATCAATTTTTTGTATAAAATTTTGATAAATTTTTTATTTTAACTATTATTGTCTTTTAATTTTTTTACAATAAAAATAATTAAACATAAAAAGCAAGCCGATCAACCTTTTGTTTACTCATTTAGATATGTATTCGGACATTTGATGTTTCCAATAAACATCTAGATATTTTTTAAACGCGGCGACAGAAGCTAATCATTTCAAATGGCAAACTATTCCACAAGTTTGTAATTTGCATACTAAAATTGCTTGCTTTCTAGATTGATTAAACTATTATAATTTGTATCAATAAGTGCATAAATGAATTTAGTGTTTGTTGGCCTTAATGCGTAACTACTCTTTTTTTAATTTAACTAGATGTTTTTAATGTTTAATAAAATTAAGTAAATTTATTTAATGAAATTTAACTTTGTCCAGTTTGCTATAGCGTCCATATTGTTTAGCTTGTTGTTTCATGATGAGCTATAAGAAAGTAACTTGTTTAACTAGTATCTTCGTCAAATACGAACACAGCAGCTGAAACCAATTCAGGAAAATCATTGATACATTTTAAGAACTAATTTAACACCACCAAATATTTTCTTGAAGTTGAAAAAAACAGAAGTGAATTTTTGATATTTGGCTCATTTTATAGGCAATTTATTGTAGATTGATAATATAAAAAGTTTGTTCCCAACTTATTTTTTAATTTTTTGATAAATTAAACTAAAAAAAATTTTTATAGGAATAACAACAATATTTAATCTTCTTTTATGTTTTTAGAATTTTGCGAAACATTGTCTGATTGAAAACATGATGTCTTGTGAAGCGGAAGTGCAAATCACTTCGAATTTTTTAGGAAATGTTTATTATAATATTTTCTAAGGAGCGATATTTCAAAATTTTTTAATTCTGCTCCAATCTTTTTTTTTTTTTAGACCTGAAAAGTTTGTTTTTTTATAACTTGATGTAAAAAAGTTCCTATGATTTTTGATGTAGGGTAGATTAGGGTAATATGAGCACCATGGTAATATGAGCATACTTAAAGATTTCTTAGATGTAAGCAGTAAAGTTAAAGTTGCTATGTATTTTTTGAATCGACTTTATGTGGTGATTACAGGAATCAGTACAATTAGTGTAAATCTATATGCAGTAATTAGCGGGTATCATCTAATTAAAACGCTGTTAAGTTTTTTGCGCTTTTAAAATAATATCATCACGCATGAATGCATCTGTGGCGCCAAATTTTGGTGCTAAAATAATGAAATTAATTTTTTCATCAAGAAAAATATGTTAGCTAAAAATCCAATCCTTTTTGGCTTGAAAAACAATGCATAGAAATATTTTGTTTTGACTTTATTTAAAGATGCTATTTTTGTGTAATATGAGCATGCTCAAATTACACAGTGATTTTCATTGAAATTACCTAGTTTAAAGTCCTAAAAAAGTAGTGGTTTTAATTGGTTTTTTGAATAAAAATAAAATATAGTAAAACTTTTTAATATTTTAACAATACTAAATACTTTTCTGTAATTTAAATCCAAAAAAATTGAATTTTTATCGTTCAAAGGCTTGAGTTGATAAAATTGAAAAAAAAACGAACTAATTTTTTTTTTTTCTTGTGGAAAACATAGTAGTATTGTTTCAACAAAAGTGGCTTAAAATTTGATTTTTTTAATGATAAGTTTTGTTAATAACGAATCATTATATTCCAAAAATTAGTTCTAACTGTCAGGTTGATATTTTTTTTACAAAATTAATGTTTTTTTGTGAGCTAATTTAAAGTTTTTCTTAAGGTGCTCATAATACCCTAATCTACCCTACTTTGAAAATCTTAAAATCCAAATGTCAATACCTTACCTTACAAGTCTAGAATATATAAAAAATTTTCGCGGATTTTGTATTAATGTATTTCAAGTTACGGAGTTTTGAACTTACCCATAAAAATGAATGTTTTTTTGTTAAAATTGACAAAGTTATCGAGGCAAAATGAAGTGAAGTATAAAATAGCATTCTAAACTTATGTAGTTTTTATTGATATAAATTTTTTTTTTTTTTACTTTTGAATATTTGATGGTGTACCACCTTGAAACTTTTAATGAAAATAAAAGCTAATAATGAGAAAAAACCTTTCAAAAATAAAAAAGTAATCTTTGTTCAATTTTTAAAGCTTGTAATATTAATGCTTACAGCTACGCCATTGATCACTTGTAAAATGTAACTTGTATTTTAAGCGCCATTACTTTAATTATTGCAATACTTGAAAATCTATTGTTCAACAATAGATTATCAGTATACTTTGTGGAACTAAATTGATATATATTTTGTGAGCTTTTAGACGTGAAAAAGTAAAATTTTTAAACTATAGGTTTTTTAAAGTTGTTACAACATTCGTAAATTATTGTTTACATAAGCTAAACATTTCGTACAATTTTTATAATTTAAGTTTGCACTCCTTAATTAAAAATTATTTTATTCATATAGTTTTACCCTTTCTTGTAAAACTGTATAAATAAAATAATTTTTGCGTTTTTTTATCGGGTACCATCTCTGCTGGCCTTGCAACAAACCGCTAACTCCTTCTCACCATCTATGGCGTGACGTATCCTGATGACAATCCTTCTTTAAACCAATACTTTGGTTTTATAAACCTCGACTTCGCATAGTAACTAAGACGTTTGTTTGTTTTTCGACAACAAAAAAAGTTAAAATGGCAAACTATATATTTTGAGCAAATATTTTTAGTTTATAATTTTTATCAGAAAATGTTTTTTTTTCTGCCGTTACTTTCTTCGTTTTAAAAAATAAATGTATAAATAATGCATAAGCTTGGTTCACCTCTTGATCCTAAGGAAGCCGCATCCATAGAACGAAGAAGAAATAAAGAAATTCAGCGACAAAGCCGAATCTTCAATGCTCGAGAAAGAACTATAGGAGTGAGTTATGCTGTTAAGTTATGTAATATATAATACATACTAAGAATTTTATTTATATTTAAAATTATTGAGAAAGAAATTATTTAAAGTATTTATTTATTGTCAATCCGTAAATCACATACGTATGTGAAAAAACAAACAAGTTTGTGTAAAACTTGATTAATTATTAAATTGTAATGATCAAAATTAATTAATTAATTTTAATGATATCTTTAATTAAAGATATCATTAAATACAGCTTTTTATAAATAAAAAATGATACCACATTTTTTTATTTACTAAATATTTTAACTCAAATTAATCATAACTTTCTTAGAAATGATCTAATTTATGTAAATTTGGTATCAATTGAAAGCTGACAAAACTTAAAGATATTCCTCAAGTAAAATGGGGAATGAAAATACGTGGAAAGTGGTGGAAAGGGAATTTAAATAAAATTCTTTTAATAAAAAAAATAACTTTGTTATTTTCGATGATATTTCTAAATAAATCTTTTTTTCTAAATTAAGACAAAAAAAAAGTTGTATTTATATTGATTCCTCCCATCCAATCTAAGAGTAATATCAGCTGTATAAATGCAATTTCAACAGCATAAAGGTTGTATATTATACCTAATTCATGAACCATCTAATTCATCCATCTCTGCAATTCCGTATATCATCAATTGTAGTTACTATGAATGCAAATTTTCATCTATTCTGAAGAGCAAATATTTATTGAAAATATCTTTATTTATTGAATCTTTTTTTTAATCTCTGTATTTATATATCTTTATTTATTGAAAATAACTTATCTAGTTTTTCAAGCTAATTTATTTTTTTCAAGTTCTAGAGTTTTTATCTCTATCTTTTAGACAAGGTCCAAAAATGCATTTTCAATATTATTGGACTTGCTCTCTCTCCTAAGCTTGAGCTTCTGTCCCATCATTTTAAATTTGTGTCTCTTTCTCTTTTCTACAGACAATATCATTGTTGCTGCTAAAGTTTTATCAACCAAATCTTGCATGACTTTTCATTTAGCTAAGTTGCATCCTTTTACTGTAACTGTTCCTTTATACTCTAAAAGTTTTATTTATTTAGTTATTTTTAACATCAGTGCTTTAAAATTCTCTTCCGCCTTTATAATTTTCTGACGCACATAAGTTTTCAAGTCTTCTGTCAATTTTTTCCTTGCTCTTTAGCTCTTCTCTTTGTTTTCTGTTAACTCCCAACAGCTCCTTATTTAAATTTTATACTAAAAAAATTGCCTTAGTCACATCAAGAGAGTATTTTAGATCTGATTAAACTATAATACCTACGTCGTGTACTGTAACTGTAAAGTTCTTTGCAATAAGTGGTGTACCACAGGGATCAGTTTTAGGACCACTGCTATTTTTGGTTTTCATTAACGATTTGCTAGACCAAGTCAAAAACCTATCAAACTTTATGCTGATGATAGTAAAATAAGAAAAATAAAAAATTTGAATGGTTCAATAAGCCTTTAAAATAATGTAAATAGTATAATGGCATAGTCATCTATCTTGCTCACTAAGTTTAATTAATTTAATTAAATGTAAAAGTTAGTTTAATTAAATGCAAAGTTTATGCATGAGGAAAAAAAAATCCAAAAGCTACATTTATAATAACTGGTATCGATTGCAATTACAATTATACATTATGTAACACAGAACGTGATGTAGGTATTATAGTTCAATCAGATCTAAAATGGCACTCACAAGTTGATTCAGTAACTAGCAAAGCAAACAGAATGTTAGGTGTCACAAAGAGGACATTTAAATATTTAAACGTAAACATAGTAAAAAAGCTCTATACAACATTCATGCTTTCACATCTTGAGTTTGTGGTCCAGGCATGGTCTCCATTCCTACAACAAGACATAGACAAAATTGAGATGATCCAAAAAAGAGCAACAAAACTATCACCTACAATTAAAAAATTATCTTATAAAGCTAGGTTAAATATTATGTAATTAACGACACTAGACGAACATAGACTATGTGAAAATCTTGTTCAACATTTTAAAATTCAACATGGCCATGATAAAATAAATTGAGTTACAAACAATTATTAAAATTAATTAAACAAAAATCAAAAGAATTTTATTTACAACAATACAAATTCAAACTGAAAAAACCTTTTTGCAGAAATACCTTCAGATATCGCTTTTTCCAAAATTGAGTTGTAAATGCATAGAACAACTTACTAAAATAATTGGAGCTGCTTCAATAAATAACTTCAAAAATAAACTAGACAAACCTGAATTTTGCAGAAACTATTTGTTAAAACAAAAACAAAATGAGATGTTACAGTGCAATATCTACTGTTATTGCTCTTCGCAACTGTTTACTCCAGTTGTTATAACTATACCTTATTATTATAAGTTGAAAAATAATATTTGAGATGTTTAGCATACATATTAAACTTGAAATTTTGTTTAAAAAGTTGAAATAAATTATTTTCTAATACTTCTCAATAATACCTATAACTGAACCAATGATACTAATAACAGTCGACTATTTTTTACAAAATTTTAATAAAAGATTATACACTCTGCAATTATTGACTGGATTTTTTCTACAAAGCAAGTAAAATATGGCTCATTTCTATAAACTCAATATATATATATATATATATATATATATATATATATATATATATATATATATATATATATATATATATATATATATATATATATATATATATATATATGTATATTAGGGCTGTCCAAAAAAATTTTTTTTTTCAGATTTGATTGCATAGTTGTTTATTTTGTGCCATTTGACATAGTAATTAACTGTGCAAAAAATCTTTCCAATCAGATAATGTTTAGGGGGTGCTCAATGACCATAAAGTTTTACGAAAAATGTGAAAAACATGGAAAAAGTAACAAAGTTCCACAAATTTCTAAAGCCCGGTTAATTAGATTTTTCAGATTTGATCAGTTTTAATTATCTCTAAATATTAAATTCTGAATACAAATTACAATCCACATCCACTTTAGACTGGTTTATTAGCAGAGAAATTAATGAAATAAAATACTGCAATACGACTAAAGTTCTGCGGTTTTTGTTATATCAGAATTTTTCCAAAATAA
The DNA here is from genome assembly GCF_038396675.1 of Hydra vulgaris. Lineage (NCBI taxonomy): Eukaryota > Metazoa > Cnidaria > Hydrozoa > Anthoathecata > Hydridae > Hydra > Hydra vulgaris. Next base: position 6,352,728 of record NC_088931.1, read on the forward strand.
AACACAAGGATTTTTGACTCTTTGTCATTGATTAAAATACGAATTATAAACAAAAAAACATATGAGCAATTAACATTTAATTATCGTAATGTTATAGTTCGTGCAATGTTAATGCTAGCGAGGACTATAACTCTTCAGAGTACACTTTCTGGCATCTGGCACTCGCTTTCTGTGATCCTCAGCCACCTGAATTAACCTCTGCATTTCAGATTCATTCCTTGTAATCGATTCATTAAACATCGACATTAAAGCCACAGATCGTTCGGCAGCATCATTTACTACTTTCAATGAATATACTAAATTTTTTCCTTCTTGGTATTTTGGGGAATCATTCCAGGTAGCTGGATCGTTGTTGAACAGAAAATCAATATCAACCTTCATTGACCGCAACGCACTTGCTGAAACTGATGTCACCAGCATGTCCAGAGATTTCTTCTCTAGACTTTCAATGTTCTTTAATTTGATCAACCTTTCAGACCAGTTCTCACCGTGAAATTTCATGTTGGAAATCATTTTTCGCTTCTCTTCCGTTTGAAGTTTGTTTGAAAACAAAGCTAGTGGGACCAATTCTGGTGAAAGGTACCACAAATGGTTTTGAAAGTTCTTGACTGCTGCTTCGGAAATCGTTTTATTCACAACTGCAAACTGCTTAAGTTGCTGAAACAGAAACAAGTCATTAACTGGAGCATCGCTGGCATTTGTGCATGATATCCAAGATTTTACATAAACCAGACTAGCAAATAAGCAAAATTCACAGAGATTTTTTTCCTCTTTTGTGGTCAACTTGAACTCTTCACGAAATAAATAAATCTTAAAACAATAAATAACCTTGGCCATCCAGCGAGCCATGTGATAAGCACCAGGGATCTTGAAATGATAATTTTTCTCTTCTTGATCAGGCAGTTTTCCAAGTATTAACAGACAGAGATCCATGATTTCTTTGTAGTCATCCCTTGGCATTTTAACATGCAGGTTTTCTTTGAGGAATGCAATCACTTCATTTTGTAGTTCTTGCACCAGGGGTATTTTCATTCGAATGTCATCCAGAGGTTTAAAATTTCCTTGATTAACTTTGGGCCAATATTGCTGAAATCTCTGGAAAAGAGGTATGTTGGGACCAGATGATGGTCCAAATAGTGATCCAAACACTCCTGCTACTATGATCTCATGAACATGGTGTCTGCAAGCGAAATATAACAAATTTCTACCTATATGTTTCTCTAGAACTACACATGCACCATTTTTGGAGCCAGTGTTAGAGGCTGTAGTATCAAAACTCATTCCAATAACATCACCAATTATGTCCCAGAAATTAGGCAGATGAATAACTGCTTTTGCTTGGGCTTCTCCAGTTCCAGCTGATAGTTTTGCTATTCCAAGTATTTTGTCAACATTGTGACCTGTCACACCTACAGATAGCCGGTCAACATTTGCTTTAGGGGCTGCAGAATTTGTACGATCTATCATCAGTTTGCCATCCCAGTGGACGATTAATGGTGGTTTGTCCAAATCGCAGAATTCAGTTCGAACAATGGCTTCAATATTTGATCGATGATAGGTTCGTTTTCTACGGACTGTAGAACGTGACAATGATCCATCATCGAGGTTCTGTCCACCAGCCCTTGCAATTGCTGCTGCTAGTATAGTAAATTTTGTGTCAGATAGATTAATTCTGTCTAATGTTGATGAAACATCAGGCGAGTCAAGAATTGTATCTAAGATACATTGTCGTTTTGGAGTACTTGCTAAACTTGATTCAGCTGACCCTGAAGAACTTGCTTTACTGACTTGTTGTCTGTAATAAACAGGGATTTCTATCTCAAAATCTCTATCAACCATTTTGTCATTATCAACAGCATCGTTATCGTTGTTATCACTATAACTTTCGTCATGTAAAGGTTCAATAACAGGAACTATTGCACTCGCACCAGATTGTCTTTGCTCTTCTTTTAGCTTTCGTTCTCTCTCTGCTTGTTTCCTTGCTTCATTTCTTTCTTCTAATTTTGAAAGTTCTTTGTCCTCTCCAAACATCACCATTTTTCTCTGACATCTCTGATCCAATAAAAATTCTTTATCTTCTTCAATTCTGATCATGGTTTCAGCATCCTTGTGGGCAATGTCAAAAAGTAGGCCAATGGTGTCTGTAAATGATTTCTCTCGATTTCTGAGAATCTGACAATCTGGATTTTTTTTTTTTATTATTAATTTAAATTCCTGGACTAAAGTTTTCAACTTTAAGACTACATTCGGATGAAATGCTGTCGGAATACGGGCTTTATTCCAAATAATAATCAGTTCATCAACAGTTATTTTAAGACTTTCAGGCACTGACTTTTTGGTTGAATTAAGATGATAAAAAAATGTTTTTAAAACATCAGATGTTAAGGGAAGAACTTTATCTGGAAGATTTGGCTCTGGTTGTCCAGTTAAAAAGATTTTGGTTTGAAGTCGTGTAATGATAGCAACACGAGATGATGCTGCCATTTCAATGATAACTGAAATATTATGAGAAAATCAAAACTCAATACCATATTATACAAACTTATCATTCAGTTGTTGGTTTATGCAGCTGCAGCAATATATTATAATAATTATTACTAAAGAAATTAAATAAATATTTTTAAATTAGAAATTATTATTATCTGCACTTAATAACAAACAATACACTACCAGACTACCATGCTAGTTTTCTGTAATAGGTTACTAAGGTTAGGTACTATCAAAATATTAATACATTTGTTGTCAAACTGAAATTCCAAATAAAAATAATATTTATACTTGTAAACCTTTTTATTCTGTTTAAACAAATTCTAAATTGAGTTAAATAATAGTATTAAAATTATGAATACAAATTTTAACAAAATGATATAAACACAGTTGTTTTAAACACTAGCAGACATTTTTTAGTCTGGTGCCCTGATGACAGTTAATCTGCTGCACTTTAATTAATCTATATAGCACGCAATCAGGCAATATTTCAGTGGAAAAAATCTAACTAACCAGGTTCTAGAAATTTTTGGAACTTTGGAACTTTTTACACATTTTTGACGTTTTTCGTAAAACTTTATGGTCATTGAGCACCCCCTAAACATTATCTGATTGGAAAGATTTTTTCCACAGTCAATTACTATGTCAAATGGCACAAAATAAACAACTATGCATTCAAATCCGAGAAAATTTTTTTTTTCCTGTATTCACATGAACAGCCCTAATGTATATATATATATATATATATAGATCTATAGTTTGTTGTCTTTAAGAAGAGCGGAAGGAAAAAAGTGATTCTTACGCCAACACATACGTCACTTTTAATTACTTTTGACCTTTCGTCCAACAAGCGTGTTGGACGAAAGTAAAAACCGTTAATTTAATTACAAATAAATCGTTTTTTAAAAAAACAACAAAAACGCAAATTTAATTGACCAGAATGTTTTAAAATCATTCTGAATGTTTTTAACAATATAAACAATGTTTTTATTTTTTTTACTGTAAATCATGCGCGGAGTGTTGCTACATCAACTATCTTATAGCCTGACTCGCAAGGGAGTGCTGCTACATTGACTGACAAATAGCCTGACTCGCAAGGAAGTGCTGCTACATCGACTGACAAATAGCCTGACCCGCAAGGAAGTGCTGCTACATCTACTATCTATTAGCCTGACCCGCAAGGGAGTGTTGCTACATCGACTGAGGGTTTGGTTGGGGCAGGCAGTCTATCAATTAATAAAAAAAAATAATTCCGGTCTTGCATTTTAATTTTTACTTTTTGTCAACAAAATATGGAAAAAACATTCGGACAACATCTACGGGGTAAAAATATATGAAATCATCAAAAAAAAAATAATTTTCGACACCCTTACGTCTCAGAATTTGTTTATTTTTACACCACTTGCAGTCCATATCAAAAAAATAATAACTGCGAAAATTTTAGTTAAAAATACCAATGGGTTCCAGAGATATCGTCACTTGAAATAATGCTGACTCAGCATTTTAGTGATTTTCTGAAGTGACTACAAAGCAACTTTGACATACAGTATCTTCATAATGGCTTGGGGAAGTTTCCTAAAATTTGGTACTCTAATAGATTTTAACTTGAGGAATCCAAAAAAAGCACCCTCAAGACTCGATTATCTCAAGAAATGCCTCATTTGTCCAATTTTGTTCAAAATTATTGACTTGTAAATTAGTGATTTTTGGAGGTAAAATGAAGACTGTGGCCCAAAATCCCGAGTAAAAAGTTTAATTGTATATCAATATTTTATCTTAGGTCTACTGAAAAAAATTAGATTCATCAATTGTCTCTCTAATACATGATCAAAATTTGCATTTAAAAATGGTGTCTTTTTAGAAAAATTTAAATTTTGTAACAAAAGCAATTAAAATATTTTTTAAAACATTTATTTGAATAAAACATCAAATAGTGTTATTTATTAACTAGTTTAGGATATTTGTAGTCATGGGCCAAGGAAGACGCCCTCCCCTCCCACGAGAGGCCCCCATGCCGCCCCATCTCCCTAGATTTTTTTTTTTTTTTTTTACATAAAATGAATAAATAATAGTTGATTGTTAAAATACATTTTAAAAGCATATTTTTTCAGTTTAAGTTTGAGAAACAGTTTATTTGCGTTACTTCAAATCAATAAATACTTACCTCTTATTTCAAAGATCTTTTTACGATTTTAAGTCATAAATTTTAAAACCAAAGATATTAAAACATTTCTAAAACATTTTGACAATCAATATCTTTATGAAGTTTTAGACTAATATAGTCATTGACATAATAAGATGGGAGTGATTTGTGATTTATTTAAACCCCCACCCCTCCTTCTCAGCCTACAATTCAAGAATTTGAAAAAAATAAAAGAAATTTTAAATGCAAAATAGGTAAATAAAATAAAAACAAAATTATTTTAAACATAATTAATTTTTTTTTGTAACCAACATTTTTTATATTCTTCAAATTTAAATCAGATATGTTGTATGTACGACCTGATATTGTTCGCGGTGTAGAAATTAGGCATATAACTTCAGAATTGAGCACCCAACACTCATCAGTTCTCATTGGCCAAAAGAAGTTTTTACCTGGTCCATGTGGATGCATGAATCTGACTTTTATATCAAGCTCACTTACATCTTCAGCAATCCCTACCCACCAAAATCCATCATAAAAACATGCAACATAATCCATTTTTTTAATATTTAATGAAATATCTACATAATGTTTGCTTTTTGGAATGATATCAAATATTTCAGTGCATGCATCAGTACTTATTTTTTTATAACTTATAGTGTTTGGAGCAATTGGAATAAAATGATGATACATCCTTGTGCCAGGAACTGTTCTTCCACCTAAATATCCTTTTTCTAATTGTGCTCGTGTTTGATCAATTTCTTCTTTTGAAAATAACTTAAAATAAATTCCATTTATCTTGGCTTTACAAAAGGAGTACATTAAATTAACATCTAAAATCTGCCCAGTAGTTATTTGTTTTAGACTTTCTTGACATACTACTCTTTTAACAGTCCCACCAACACCATCACAGGGGGATTTACCATGATTGGTAGCAAAAAATACCCATTCAGCATTTAAATCAAAGTCTTTACTGTGATGACAAAAATTGATAAAATTTTTAAAATTTTTTAAATTGTGCTGCACAATCGAAAAGTATTTCACACTTGATACATCAGGTAGATTTTCTTTGATATATCTAGTTATATCTTCCTGAGTCTTGCAAATAAATCCATCGGTTACATCGATGCAACATACATTCTGCATTTTCAAGAGAGCAAACAATCAATGCCATGAAATCTTTATAACTTTTATTCCACCTAATGGCATCAATGAGAAATTTTGTATTTTGGTGATGTATGCAAACACATATATTGTGGGTACCTGACGCATTAGTTGTAATACACCATTTAGGTTTAAGAGTACAAAATTTTGACAAACTGACTTTGACGTTAGGGTAGTCTTTTTTAAATGCAACATGTAATTCATTAAGATTGAGTAGCAATAATCTTTTTTGAACATGTTGGTTTTTCTTAATACTTACATAATCTTTTTTTCCTGTCATCGTTCTTGAAAATTCATCACTTTGATAAAAGTTAATCACTAAATTAACTGTTTCTGGTGAAAGTGGGTTTCCAGTTTTTTTTCCGGGCAATGATAGAATTCCTCTCTCATTTTTAACTTTTCTTGCTGTTCGAACAAGATACTCAGACACTTCAAAGTAGCTTGATATTTTTTTACGTGTCCATGATTTTGGTGCGAGTGTTAACAATTGCACCTTATGGCAATAAGAGTCAGTCTCTGAAATTTTATTTTTTATTTCATACATTAAAATGTCTAGATCATGGTCATTGTTAATGTTGTTGTTTAAAATGGGGCTTTTTATTTCTGTTGTTAAAAAAGTTTCTTTAATATTATATGCTAATGAGACCATTTTTGCAACTCTGTCAATAGTGTTCTCAAACTTTTGTTTTGCTACAGGCAATTTGCTGTGTTTTGAAAGACTTTTTAGTTTGACTGGTGAAATTCCAAGCAATTCTATAGTGGTATCTAACTTAATTTTTTTCTCACTTTTGGATTCCCATTCCTCCTGTGAATTTAAATCTTCATCAGTTTCTATTGCTTTTTTGTAACATTTACTGCAGAATTTCCAACCTGGGGTTACATAAACATTATTTTTTTGCAAATAGTTTGTCATGTCTATGGAAATCTTTATATTACCTAAAAAACAAATTTAGTTTTACGTGGTTAAAATAACTGAAATTATCAAACATTTTATAAATAATAAATTGTTTTCTTTTAATTTCCATATCAATTCTGTTGTAAATAAGGTAAGATTACCTTTTATAGCAATTTTTTTACTTTCCTAGTGTGTGCCAAAAGGATTGCAACACTTTGTTATTTTTCTCTCAAAATATTTTCCATAGAATTGCTCATGATAACTACATATAATTCTTATTGAACTATATTTTTCCTTTAAATTTGCTCGCCATATTATTTCTTCTTGTTTTTCACAAGGAAGATCTTTAAATTGAACAAAACCTTGTTTTCTTGAAAATCCAGTTTTGTGGCAATGAATGTTAAGACTTTTTCCAATGTCACATTTCTCCATATTAATTATTTTTATTATTTATTACCTAACAAAATAATATAAAAACTATAAAATTAAAAGTAATTCTTTAAGAAAATACAAACAAGTAAATACCTTTAAAAAGAACAAAACAAAACTTATGTTTGTTTTTTATATAAAAGGAGGTTTTAAGTCACCAATTTGAAATAATGAAAAAATTTTTTTTTTTAAATTAAAATTAAATTGTATGATTTTGCATTATTTATTCATTTTATGCAAAAAAAAAAAAAAAAAAAAATCTAAAAGGGGCCTCCCGTGGGAGGGGAGGGGATCTCCCTTGGCCCATGACTATAAATATCCTAAACTAGTCAATAAATGACACTATTTGATGTTTTATTCAAATAAATGTTTTAAAAAATATTTTAATTGCTTTTGTTACAAAATTTAAATTTTTCTAAAAAGACACCATTTTTAAATGCAAATTTTGATCACGTATTAGAGAGACAATTGATGAATCTAATTTTTTTCAGTAGACCTAAGATGAAATAATGATATACAATTAAACTTTTTACTCGGGATTTTGGGCCACAGTCTTCATTTTACCTTCAAAAATCACTAATTTACAAGTCAATAATTTTGAACAAAATTGGATAAATGAGGCATTTCTTGAGATAATCGAGTCTTAAGAGTGCTATTTTTGGATTTCTCAAGTTAAAATCTATTAGAGTACCAAATTTTAGGAAACTTCCCCAAGCCATTATGAAGATACTGTATGTCAAAGTTGATTTGTAGTCACTTCAGAAAATCACTAAAATGCTGAGTCAGCATTATTTCAAGTGACGATATCTCTGGAACCCATTGGTATTTTTAACTAAAACTTTTGCAGTTATTATTTTTTTGATATGGACTGCAAGTGGTGTAAAAATAAACAAATTCTGAGACAAAAGGGTGTCATGGTCTGGATGATTTCATATATTTTTACCCAACGGGTTTATATATATATATATATATATACAATATATATTGTATATATATATATTATTTATATATTGTATATATATATATATATATTTATATGTATATATATATATATTTTACCCTACGGGTTTATATATATATATATATATATATATATATATATATATATATATATATATATATATATATATATATATATATATATATATATTATATATATATATATATACAATATATATATTATATATATATTGTATATATATATATATATATATATATATATATATATATATATATATATATATATATATATATATATATATATATAAAAATCTATATATATATATAGATATAAAATATATATACAATATATATATATATATATCATTTTTAATAAGAAAATATTTAATAAGGAAAAAGAATTTTATTTTTGATGAAGTATTGTAAATTATGCTATTTTCAAAAAGACTTGTGTATTATATGTTTTTAGTGGTAAAAACTGTACTTTTTCATTGGAACAACACATATTTATTTTTTATGTTGTTGATAATGTTTAGTAAGCAGATTTAACTTAAATTAATGTAAATTGTTGTTATTGCCCTTTAAAGCACTAGTAATAATAAATGAACTTTTTGATTGCAAGAAGTATTATTTTTTAATATGAGTTTTTGTTAATTGTAATCAGCTTTCTCAATTGTGTGTCTTAGGTTTGAAAAAAAGCATTATAGTACACAAAAACTAGAAAATGAAGGATTAAACAGAAAATTCATCTTGAACCTATACATTTATACATTTAGTTAAAAAATAAAAAAAAACGAAAAATGTTGTGTAAACTTTTGTGTTTGTTAATGCATGTTTGAGGTGAACGTTCAAGAGCAATCAAAAGAATGTTTTCAGTGAATGTTAAGTAAACTTTCGCTGTTTGTTATTTAAACTTTTGTATTGAATGTTCAAGAACTGTAAATTGGAGTTCATGAAGTTTGGTTTACTTAAAGTTTACAGCGAATGCTACATGAACCTAAATAAATGTTGTGCCAAGATTCTTGAATGTTACTTGTTAGCTGGGTATATATATATATATATATATATATATATATATATATATATATATATATATATATATATATATATATATATATATATATATATATATATATATATATATATATATATATATATATATGTTATATATTATTTAATGTGGTTTAGCTTAATCTAGGTTGATCTCCAAGCTTTAGAAGAGCAAGTGAAAGAGAAAAGAATATTAAATGCCCAAGAAAAAAGAAAGCATGATGCCTTTGGTATGTAAACCTATTTTTAATAATGCATATTCAGCTGCCTGTTCTTAGTGATCAAAATATAATGACTTATATAGTTGAATGTATAAGAGGTAAATTTGAAGTTTTTGTAAATAGTTCTGTCTCATTCTTAGGACAGGTTTTAAGATCTGATGTAAATGAAACTTTAGTTGTATTTTCCACAGCATCTAATGTTTGAGTGATTTAATTATTAGTTAATAAATAAATTGTTTGCTTGTGGAAGAACTTTAGTACTTGTTGTTAATTACTGTTTACTAGTACTTAAACTTAATGTTTGTTGACCACCAATTCCACTACAAAATGTTTTTTCAGGGACACCTTTCCTGTGCAGACCAGCACCATTCAGACCTCTTTTTCTAACATTTCTAAACATTTCTTTCTTGAAACTTATTTTTTTTTAATTTTTTTTTTTTTTATTTAAATTAAAAAAATAATAAAAACTATTTTGTATTGAAAGACATTGCAAATACAAAATATATCAAAAATTGAATTTTTTTTTTTTTGTATTATTTTGTAAAATTGTATTTAAAATACAAATTCTAACTTCCCAACTGGAAAAGTGTTTTAAATAAAAAATAAATATACTTTAAAAGTATTTTAAATATATGTTTAAAATAGTTACATTTAAAATACTTTACAACACTGGTTGCAACACTGGTCGCAACAACATTTAAAAAAATAAGAACAAAGGGTAGTTCTTTTCGTTCTTAATTTATCTTCGAACTTTAATTTTGATCTTCTAAAATAAATTATTTTTTCTAAGAAGATAAAGATAATAAATATATAAAAATAAACATTTAAAAAAATGTAAAATTTAGACAATTTTAAACTGAGAAAAACTTGAAATTGTGAAAATCAAAAAAATATTTTGAAATTTGATATAGAAAATCCATATTTAATAACTTCAAAAGCATATGAAGTTCCAAAATCAAATTGTCATTATACATACAGAGAACAAAACTTCAAACAGAAAACCGGGAAATGCTGGAAAATATTTAATGACAAAAAGAAAGCTAAATCAATATTTGACTCAATTCATTAAAATCTAACTCAGTCACAACAAGATTTAGTTACAAATTTTAAATGCAGTAGATATTTCATTAAAAGAGCAATGAAAAAGAAAAATCTAAAAACTCATAACAAGAATGTTATACCAAAAATGTCACTTAATGAAGAAGTAAAGGCAATTGGATAAGCTAAAAATTTCTTTAAATTATGACTAAAAAAACTTTTTTTACTTACTGTAAAAAAGATCACTTGATGCTTCCAGTTAGTCAATACATTATTAGTCAAAACATTATAAAGCATCTGACAGATTTAAGTACATTTGAGAGAAAAAAATTGTGTGCAAGTTATTTGTATGGCAGACTATTTGTAGTTTTGGCTTGAAAAGCTCTCCTTTTATAACAAGTCAAACTTTAACATTAGATCTATATATGACTAAATGCTTGGAGAAACAACTATTCCCTCTGATTAAAGTATAAAGAAAACATAAACAACTTTACTTTGGGCAGATCTGGCATCTATCCACTGTTCCAAAAAAGTAATAGATTTGAAAAGTCAATGCTGTTCTAAAGGGTGCTAATCCACTGAACTATTCTGAGTAGTTAGTATTATATCTCACTGAGCAATAGTGAAAGGAGTATTGAAGGCGAATCTGCAAATAGTGTTGATGTATACTTTCTAAAAAATTAAGTTACTAATTTAATGTCATAAAGTTGAGGTATAATTTTTTGTTGTTGTTGAAATAAAAAACTAAGTACCCAAAAAACCCATAAAAAAAAAAAAAAACTAAGCACCCACATGAAAAAAAAAAAAACTAAGCACCCACATGAAAAAAAAAAAACTAAGCATCCACATGAAGAAAAAAAAAACTAAGCACCCACATGAAAAAAAAAAAACTAAGCACCCACAATAAAAAAAAAAAAAAACTAAGCACCCACATGAAAAAAAAAAAAATAAGCACCCAAAAGAAAAAAAAAAAAAAAATAAGAACCCACATGAAAAAAAAAAAACTAAGCACCCACATGAAAAAAAAAAAAAAACAAAGCACCCACATGAAAAAAAAAAAAACTAAGCACCCACATGAAAAAAATTGTTAGAATTGATTAAGTAGTTTTTAAGAAAGTTTAAATTTGTCCAAATTTCAATTGCTTTAGTGGTTTTACTTTTTCAACATCTGATTTATTCTATCATGGCTCTTCGAGCTACCCTTTACCCCATGATTTTCTTCTTGTACAGGTGCTATTTCTTTTAATCATTTTTTCATCTTTTCTGTAACTTCTTAGAGAAAATACATCTTTTTATTGTTGTAAAAACTCATTGCAAAAATGTCTGACTCTAAGGTCCATTCTTAGATTACTAAACCCCATTTTTTATGTCAGAAGTTAGGTTTTTAAAATTTTTTGAAAATCTTTAATAGAATCATTAACATAAGCAAGTAACATTCCATCTCTCTTACATGGGTCTGATCTTTATTGATCTTGATTATTTATCTCTTAAATCTAATGATCACAATCTTCCTTTCATACTGAAGAAACAGATAAATCAACAGTAGGACAAATTACTCCTGTTTACGTTGCTAAATTTATTTTTTACTTGAACATTTGTTATTGACATGCTTACTATCATTATGTTATCATAATGTAGTGGTTGTCATGACATAGTGTTGTTTATCATTATTATTATCATTAAGCCCCACTTTGTTTTCGGTAGATTCCCACTCAACTTGTTTCTTAGTAATGGCCTTATTCGTCAAGGTTCGTGTTTTGAAGTTAAAGAGTTGACAGAGGGTTGTAATATTTTAAAGAAAAAAAGTAGCTTGCTTGGGTATATTGGCTCCCACAGCTTTTGGTGATGATATATAAAAATAAAAAAATGAATAAAAAAAAATGCCAATAAGGTTGTAAACCTGTTGTATAGGTTAAGGCTAAAAATAAAAATAGCATTTGTATACATGTTTGGCTTTCTTGCTTGCACTATTTAAAATAAATATTTAAGTAAAAAAATGCTTTAACTTACAAGTGTACAACTGTGGCATGCACTATACTTCAAGTCTTGGTTAAGTGCTATTCAAGCAAAAACTTTAATTTTTGATTTATTGAAAACTTGAGATTAAATATCATATTTTCATAAAGTAACTCTAAAACCAGAAATTTCTATAAGACTTTTTTTCTCTTACAGCCAATGAAATGCTTAGAAACGAAAAGCTTTGTCTGCTGTTACAAAAGCGTCAAGAAAATGATATTAGAGAAATAAATAAATCCATAAATGAATTTCGAAAGACTTTTCAGCCTCCTGAAAGTAGGCGAGAGTTTGATATTTATGATCCAAATAGTAAAAAAAAAGACAAACCGGCTCGAGTATCAGATGATGATTCTCGATGTGGTGTTTCCAGCATGCAGAAATTTACAGGCGAAGATTTAGATGAGAAATTAAGAAAAAAGTTTCAGCAAGAACAAAATCGGTTATTTTTTATTATTTTTTTAATTAAAGTACTTGTTCTATTTTTATTTATTTTTTTAATGAAGAATTTGTTATATTTTATAGAGAGTGGATCAATCAACAAGTAATGAAAAAGAAAGAAGCTGTTGAAAGTCTTCAGCAAACACTCCATCTTCTTGATCTCAAAGCGATTGAAAATGATCAGCGTTCAACTGAACTGTCCATAGCAGAACAAGAATCAAGAAAAGCAATTAACTTAGCTGTTAAAGATTATAATTTAGCTCTTGCTGAGGCGCAAAAACATAGGAACGAATGTCTTAAAAAAAACGAACTTGAGAATAACTTAAACGAAATAAAAAGCCAAGTTTTTGGAGATTTTTTAACTGAAAATCCTGACGTTTCAAAAAGTGCATACGGTTCTCATCGTGTTATTACTGATCGCTGGAAAGGAATGAGTCCAAATGAAATTAGCATAATTAAAATGGAACAAGAAAAGCAATTGGAGGAGAAGTTGGTAATCATACTTTTAATATTGTTTTTTTATATAATTCTTTTACCTTAAATTTTGATTTGAACAGTAAATTAGAATAAGATTTGATTACTTCTAAAGCAATTGATGAAACAGAGTGCTCGAGAAGAAGACGAATGGAATCAAGAAATTTTAAAAAGGGCAAAAGCAGCTATGATTATGGAGCAAATGCAAGAAAGAAAGAAAAAAGACTTTTATAAAAAGCTTGCTGAAGAAAACTGTCAATTGGCAGCCTCTCAAAAGTCGAGGTTTTTATTTATACAAATCTTTTTCTAGTTGTTTTTCTATTTTATCAAAATAGTGTTTGATCATATATCAAATTTATGTAGTTTTCATTTAATTTATTTTCCTGTTGATTTCAGTCCCTTTTTTTTATTTAAATTTCTTTTTCTTTATTGTAATATTTTAAATTATCAAACTTTATTGCATTTAGGCTGAAGTACATGAATGAGGTGGTTTATACAAATCAACCAACTCCTGATTTTTTCAGCCAATTTAACACAAGCAGCCGTTGAAATAAAATATTTATTTTGTACTATATATGGATTATTAGATAATTTTGATATTCATTATGCTATTCTGTTTAGTCATTATTTTTTAAGTATTGATTGTTTTTTGCAGGTAGGTTTAAATTTTTTTCAAATGATAGCAAAGCCAAGTCAAAGATAGGGAGCAAATTACTGCATCTATACAAAATAGGGAAAGTGGATAATAATTCAATTAATTATTTAATTTTATTAAAAGTAAAGTGTTTTTTTTTTATAAGAAAGCAAATTTAATTCTGCACTTAAAAAAAATTAAATATTAGTTTTAAATATTGCTATAGCGTTTACGGAAATTATCGCTTGCTGAGCGTAGTTAAGGAGAGATCCGAACGATATGCATTTCTTAAAAACAAAAATTTACATTTTTAAACTTCAACTTTTTGTGTTTTCTGCTTATTTTCGACAGGGCAGCATCGCGTTTTATGTATTTTAGTGGTAGTTTATACCGAATATTTGTAAACAAAATAAAACAACGAGCTTCGTGATTTTTTTAAAAGATAAGCGAATCAAAACTCACACAAAATAAAACGGCATTTTTTGAAAACGGAAGGGCCTAAACGCTATATTTTTCTTCGGATCTCTCCTTAACTACGCTGAGTGATCAAGAAATAGACTACGGCGTTGGGAGAAATCCATCGCGGCAGTAATATACAAATTCATAAAATTAAAGCAAAAATGATGTCATTGCAACGTAACAGATTCCTCTCATTTAGCTTAAAAAAATTAGTCTCCAATAGTGTGTCGTCACTAAATCACCATTGTCGGGATTTAAAACTTTCTTCTGCAATCTTGAGCATTGCAAACGCATTATCGCAAATCTTACACATATAGTTATTAGGCATAAAAGAGATTATTTTTTGTTTAGTCTAATTGTACCACTACAATGTTGCACATCTCAGTTGCCTTTAGTTATGTTTCTCTCATGTTTCACCGACCTAACTCGCACCACATGATCAATCTAACTAATAAACACCTTGATAACTATACCGGATGCTACATCAATTTTATTGCGAATAAAATGTTAAACAAATGTCAAATATTTACCATAGTGAAAAACGGTTTTTATACTGACTCTACAAAACTCTCTTTTAAGTATAATTCTTAGTTTCGGTATCCACAACAGTATGATAATTTTACTAGAGTCTAATTGCTGGTTTTTAATATTTTTATGTAAAATAGTTCATAAATTTTTGGCGATATTGGAAAACTGTTTGTATGAGTGTCCATTATGGGTAAACACATTAAAAAGAAACTTAATTTCACTTTGAATATTCTGTTCTAAACATATTTTATATGCTCTTGAATGAAAACCTTTAAAAATACTTATTGCTATATTAGATGAAATTAAAGGTTTTTGAATGTGGTTTAACTAATACATTAGTAATTGCTTGTTTACGATATATTGAAAATTCGTATTTATGAAGAAATTGATTGGCGGAAAATACAAACGTCTCAAAAATTTATTTGATTTTGAGAATTTTGGTGTTCAAATAGCTGTATCATGTGAATTTAAAATATCTAAAAAAGAATTTCCGTTGTCAATATTAAAAATTCGAGTTTGACTATCACCAACATACCTTTTATAAGTTATTAGCGCAGTATTAAACCAATTAGATCAGAGCTATTAAGATATGTGTTTTGTCATCACATAAAAATAACATTTACTTACACAAAGTTTAATAAGCTTGTGAATATCTACTAATGACAATTTAGTTGACACTGCAGGATCATCTTTATCTTTGTTTAAAATATCAATTAGAGCAAACGTCCCTTTATCTAGTCAAATAAATGGATATAAATTAATAACATAAAAAAAAATCTAAATTTAATTTTTTTTAATAATCCATTTTTTAGCCTCAGATACAAACAAAAATGAATTTTTAACCACTTGTTTTTGTTAAGTGTTGGTAGTATAGTTTCAACAAAATGCTGCAAAAGTTTAAGCTTTATAAGCTGGTGTGCCAGTAGTTGAAACTATATATTGGGAGTTGTTATATATATATGATATACAGGTGACTCATGCTTGTAATTGTCGTTTTTCTGTTTTAGTATAATTTGGGTACATTGTTTAAAACACAGTTTCAATATGGCATCTTGTGAAATCGCAAACAATATCTTGAAAAGTACTGAACACTTAAGTAAGAAAGATCGCTTACAAGCTTTGTAAAATGCAGGTTATAGCAAATCTAGTACATACATTCCCAGACAAGCAGAGAAGATAGTGGGTGTTACTGATGGTCGTAGAAACAATGGAGCTGCTAGAAAGATCACTGGTGCTGCACTTGGAGGTCTTATACGTGAATTTAACAACACAACAAACAAAAGTTTAAGAAGAGTTGCCCCAAAATACAATGTTTGCCACAAAACTGTTTTAAATACTTTGAACAAACATGGTGTTTATTGTCACAAGCGAAAACCAGCACCATTTTACCATCCAGCTAAGAAAAGTGAAATATGAATAGCCCTTGGATGACTTTATCGACAGCATTTAACAAAGGGAGCAGGTGGACTTCCGATCATCATAATGGATGAAACATATATAACACAGAATGATGGGGCCAAGTTTTCAAATAAAAATTTTTATGCCAAGGATTCCTCAACAACTCCAGAAGAGATTCGCATCTCAGGTTGCACCAAGTTTCCCTTTAAAGTAGGTGTTTGGTATGTGTTGTGTGATCATAGTGTTTCTGATTACTTTATCTGGAACCAGGGAATGGTCATTGATGCCCAGATGTGCAAATTTGAATGCTTTCAAAAAAGACTAATCCCCTACATTGAGAAGCGCTGCCCTGATAAAGCTTGCATCTTTTGGCCAGACAAAGATTCATCACATTATTCTTTAAAAGTAGTTAAGTATTAAAACAACAAACAAATTCCATATGTTTTGAAACAAAATAATCCCACCAATGTCCCTCAATGTCGGCCTATCGAGCTCCTTCATGCTGAAATCAAAAGACAAGTGTTTGCTGATTCCTTTCAACCAGAGAATGTTGATCAACTAAAATAAGAATATGTCAAATCATGAATGAACTTGTAAAGCATGCTGTAAAAATGTGTACTAACTTTTCATCTTGGGTCCGTGCTCTTGTTGACAAAGCTTATCGCAATAGATTATTATCTGTTTAAAAGTAACTTGTAAACTTGTATAATGAATATAAATTTTTTATTGGAATAAATAAATACTTTGTCTTTCTTTTACGAGTTTTTCAAAATTTTTTAAGAATAACAAGATTTTAAAAAAATTCTACGAATCTATTACACAGACGTTACATATTGCCATATATTGACATAGCAGTTAAAACTATATATATATATATATATATATATATATATATATATATATATATATATATATATATATATATATATATATATATATATATATAAATATATATATATATATATATATATATATATATATATATATATATATATATATATATATATATATATATATATATATATATATATATATATATATATATATATATTGTGAGTGAAAATGAGAGAAAAGTTGCAGCGATAAAGAATTTTTAAATTTTCTACACAAGCAATCCGAAGGGATTAGCGAAAATAAATGCGCATGCATTGACTAACACATAGTGATAGGCATTGCATGCATCTAGTATATGCATCAACTGTGCATACATCAACGATTTACAACAATTTTTATTTTGAAATGAATGTAAAAGCAATTTTGTGCAAAGATGTTTAAGAGCTAGTGATAGAAAAGTGATGTACAGTTGCACGATAGACAATCGTATGCAGTAAATACTTTAAATAGAAAATGACGTTGTTTGGTAAAAAGGGTTAAAACTAATTTTTCTTTATGCAGTAGGGGTCTTTACGGTAGCAAGTACTAAAAACATTAGCCCCGGGAGCGCTTTTGTTACTTTGGCGGTGATTATAGGCAAAGCTCTTTAAATTTCCATTGTGATCAATAAATCTCTAACAAGTGCCAAGATCAAATACTGATAGCGTTGTATCAGTTTTGTATCAACAAGTTTTCAGTTTTTTATTTGACAAATTTCATTTGAAAAATTGCTCTTTGTGCTATATAAGAGCATATAAGTTTTTCCCAATTTTAAAGTTTACTTTTTCGTGAAGTACGGGACCATCCCGAGCAAACATGCTTTCATCGGAGTATCAAGCATCGGGCTGCCGCTAACGGACCGCTGTTGAAAAGTTTAGCGTTTTGCGGCCAACGTTCTGTAAACCGTCCGATATAAATAGTGAGTTTAACCATACAGGCGTTTTTAATACGAGCGCTAGCAAGTTTGCTACCACGACAAATTTATAAAACGTTAAGCATGAATAACTTTCAACATTCGCGCGTTTTAACGCATTAATTTTCATGACTTGAATTTAAGTTAAAAGTATTTCCAAAAACAATTCCAAGGACAATTCCAAACAAATCTGCTCTATAAACGATCAAAGCAACCTTACTAGAAATTCTGCATCAAAGTTTACTTTAAATTTAAAAATGACATTGGGAGTTAGGGTGAAATTAACCTCAAAAATATTTAAGCAAATCATTCAAAACAAAAGTATGAGTTTTAAACTCATTAATTATTCATGTAACGTACGTTTTTAAGCGGTGGTAAGAAATAAGACTCCTAGCGTACGTTTTAAACGCGATGCGTTTCAAAGGAAGTTTTCCTAAGGCCTATTAAATATTAACGAGAAATTCTTTTGTATTCCTGCCCATGGCCTACTGTTATTATACGGCCTGATTTGTTGCATTTTCCGTAAAAAATTAAGAGGCCAGTTTTTTTACGGCTTATTTCTAGATTTTAAATTATGTATGAAAGGGTTTATTAACAACAACAACGATAGCAATATATTTACCAGTGAATATTATACAAAGGTGTTGAATAAAATATTGAATTATAATATTGTAACAATTACTATATAAATATTTGCTTGCATGCATTGGTTTATGCTTTTACAGTCATTTAATATGTAATATATTCTGAACTGATTATTATGTGAATGTATTCTTACTGATTGACTGTTTCATTATATTCCATTAGAGAGTGGAATAATGAAATAGAAACGCAGACAGTCTATTATTATTACTGTATATAGTCGAACTGCTTTTTTATGCGATGTTATTTAAGTGGAGATAATTCCAAAAATAAATGTAAGTGAACTTTATATTTAAAAACAACTGTGTTACATTTTTTTGATTTGTTTTAGTAATAAAATGGTTAATAGATATGTTGTTACAAACTGTAAAACTGGTTACTCTAACGATCCAAAAAAGTCAACATTTTATTTTCCTGAAGAATTTTATTTGCGAGAACAATGGATATACTTTGCTAATAGAAAAGATTGGGCTCCATCAAAATATTCAGCAATTTTTGTGAATCATTTTGATAAAAATTTATTAATTACGGAAAAAGATGCACCTTGAAATGGAATCTTCTTCCAGTTCCAACTATTCAAACTGATGAATTAAGTGGATTGTCGACTCTAAGGGTTCCAAAGTTGCCCCGAAAAGAACCAACTTTGAGATATTTAGGAAAAGATGAGTTTGAAGATTTTCAAAGTGTTGATAAAATAATTAATCTTGATTCTTTGACAGAACAACATTCTCCGCCAGGCTTTACATTTAAAAAAATTCAGGATAGTGTTGTTTATTATAAACTATGTTCTGATGAAAAATCAGGCATACTGACTGTTTTTGAGTCAATAACTGTAAATAAAGATCTTTAGTTTCATTGTTATATAAAGGCTATCATATTTCTTTACCTGAATGGTTTCGTAGTGGTCATAATTGCAAATTAACAAACTGTAGTATGTTAGAAAATTTCCCTGTCTATATTAGAAATAAAGCCAATGATATGAATTAATTTTGACAGAGTTAAATGAAATTAGATATTATTCTCCTCAAGGCAGACCTCCATATTCTGCATCCATGATACGTTATGCGCAATTTTTACCTCACACTTCAACACAGTCTTATAAATTATTGTTAGAACAACTACCTTTACCATCTTTTAGTTTACTTAGAAAAATCCTAAGTGGTGATATAAATGTGTATAAAGCTTTAACATTTTTGTTACAAAAACATTGTGTATCAAGTGATTGTGTGCTTCTTGTGGATGAAATGTATCTGCAGAAATCGGCCCAATATCAAAGTGGGAAATATATTGGTGAAGATTCAGAAAGTAATCTTTATAAAGGTGTTGTTGTTTTTATGATTGTAGGGCTTCAAAAAGCTATTCCTTATATTGTGAGATCATCACCTGAAGTTTGCACAACAGGATCATGGTTGAAAAAAGAAATTGATGAGTGCATTACCTCATTGCACCAATCAGGTTTTAAAGTAAGAGCTATTGTTACAGATAATCATTCTACCAATGTTAATGCATTTTCAGAGTTACATAAATCATATACTTGAGATGGAAAACTATTTATTTATCATCCAGCTTATAATGGAGTTTTAAAAACGTATCTATTATATGATATAATCCATTTAATAAAAAAAGTTAAGAATAATTTGTTGAAAAGAAAAAAATTTGTTTTTCCTTCTTTTTCATTTGATTTCTTCAGAGACAAAGTTGAAGTTCCAGCTGGTTTTATTACTTGGGATTTATTTCATAAAGTTTATGAAAAAGACCAATTATTAAATGGAAACTTGAAAAAATCGAGGAAAATTAATTATCAGGTCACTTATCCTGGAAACAATAAACAAGATGTTAACCTTGCATTAGCAATTTTTGATGAAACAACTACAGCTGCGATACTAAGTTATTTTCCTGAAAGAAATGATGCAGCACAATTTTTATCATTGTTTCATAAGTTATTTATCACACTTAATTCAAAGCAGATGTTTAATACATCCAATCAGCTCGACAATGCTGCTGTAAAAGGAGATAAAAGATTTTAGAGAGAAATAGCAAATTGGAATAAAATTTGGTCAACATGTGAATATTTTACTTTAACCAAACAAACTTCTCATGCTCTTATCACAACATTACGTGCAACTGCATCTCTTATTGATGATTTGCTTGAAGAAAGCTATACATTTGTTCTTACTTCCAGGTTACAAAGTGATATTTTGGAGCTACGCTTTTGTAAGTATAGACAAATGAGCGGTGGTCGATTTCTTGTAAGCCTTTTAGAAGTTTGCAACAGTGAAAAGATTTTAGCAGTAAGAAGTCTTCTAAAGGAAGATATTAATTTCTGGGATGAAAATATTTATCAAACATTTGAATACTCTACATTATGCAAGATATTGCATTGTTGTCTTCAGAGATATTAGGGTGTCAGCTTTCTGAAGATAGCATGGAAGTTGCTGTTATTATAGCAGGCTACATTGCTAAAAAATAGAAAAAAATATTAATGATTATCTTGTGGTCAAAAAATGGTTTTTACAGACCAAGATGTTTTTAATAACGAATATCTGAAAATATTATCCAGAGGTGGACTTATATGTCCAAGTCAATCCCTGTCTGATTTTATTTGTCATCTTTTTAGTATTCTAGATATTATTTCTCCTATTCTAATCAAACATTGCAGTTATTCTTTATCAATTAAAAGTTTTGCAGAACAAATTTTTAAGATTTATTATAGCAGTGTTGATTTTACATGCGAGAGTCACCAAGAATGGGGAATTAAATATGGATCTCGAATTGTTATTAATATTTTTTATAATAATTTACAAAACGAAACTACAGATACTGCAAGAAAAGATCAGGTAAAGAGTTTAAAAAAAGACAAAGAACTGATAGCTAATGCTAATAAAAGATTTTTTCTCAAATCCTTAATACATATAAAATTACAAACCTTTGTTTTTATTTCCTTGTTGTTGTAGTGTTGAGTTGTAAGTAGTCTTTGCAATATGTAAGTTTGTTTTAGTAACATTTTGATACATAGCTATTTGAAAGCCTATTTCAGTATTTCATATGTTATTGGATTCCCTGTTTCAGTATATTATTTATACTGAAACAGGGAATCAGTTAGCGAAAAATATTGTATAGCATAATGTAATTACATGATGATAATCTCAAGTATCCCTCGACCATCTTGATAAAATAAACATTAGCCGTAAAAAAACTGGCCTCTTAATTTTTTACGGAAAATGCAACAAATAAGGCCGTATAATAACAGTAGGCTATGTCCTGCCACTGCCTCGAGATAACGCTTATATGCTTAAACTCACTAATAGCAGCCGCCCTTGCCTCAGAAGCTAGAGATCTGTGGTTCAACGCCACCTCTGAGCAAGTTTAATAACATCTGTAAAAAAGGAAGGCGCGAACTTCCTTTCAAATGCTCTTCTGTAGTGCTCTCTGATAAGTCCATAAGGACTTCTTGGGGCACCGAAATAAGAAAAAAAGTACTATGTGCAATCGTAAAATGGACGTTGGGTTCGGCATTTTTGCTAACGGTGGTCCGACATTACTAATTGTTTTCTAGATGTCTTTTTTAGGATTTACGGCGTATTTTATTCATTTTTGTACGTTGAGTTTAATGATCTTAATTTTATTTTTGTCAACACTTTTTGTAGACGCAAAAAAAATTTTGCCCAGTTTATTGGCTGAAATTGAAAAGTTAAAAATTGAGCCAAAAGTTCAAGTCAAATTATTATTTGTCCATTCAAATTACCATAATGTAAATTATCAAGACACAAATACAATTTGTTTTGCATATTCGATATAATAAAATATGCTTTCGTTCAAAAATCTTGTGTACATTTTAAAGAAATATAGTGATGGAAACTTGCGTGTAAATGCATTTAAGTAAAATTTTAAATTTAAAAAATGAGATGGATGTGGCATCTTATGTGTCTGTTCTGTATTTATTTCTACACAAAAGTTGCTTATGGGTGCAGTTATACAAACTTGGAGTTATCAAGCTGGTTTATGAATGTTAGTTCAAACGATGAAAACTATCATGTAAATGTTGAAGAGAGTAAGTTTTCAAACTTGGTTTAAAATTTGAATGTATGTTTTTACTATTTAGTATGAGAGATCTACTAAAAATAGTATATTTATGTTAAATTAAGACCAATCAAACTAAAGGGCTCTAATCTGAATATAATGTTACAAAAAAGTGTTAGATACTTAGACTTTTTTTAACCAGTGGTACCTATGAAACTAAATACCAATAAAGCAAATAAACAAACAAAAACAAAAAAACTTAAGCTCTTTTGTACAAATAGTTATAAGGCTTTGAAATGCAGTCTAAAATACCAACTTTTTTTAATCACTAGCTTATTATGGGTTTTGTAGTATTACCTTTTAATAAATAATTTAAGTTCTAGATAAAGAAAATGGTTGAATATTGGTACCTGACTATTTTTGAAGCTGCTGAATCAAAAAATAAAAGGAATTAACGGAATTCAAAATTTTTATAATCATTTTCTGATTTAAAAATCATAACCTATTTTTTTTTGTTTTTTTACCTTTTTTTTGTTTTATTATCAAAACTGCATAAAGTTATGACTTTTGGTTAATTAGCAGGACTGAGGCAACTCATAGGTCATTGCTTGAAGTTTCATGCTCTATCTTTATTGAGTCAGGTTTTCTAATAAAGCAGAAAAAATATTACCAACTAATTGATTCAATCTATCTATTACAAAAGTTTGTGGTCTTTAAAGTAACTTTCCATCAGTTAAATCTTACCTTATGCATCACTTGGCTTTTTTGCTCTTTGTGAAATTAGTTTAAACTTGGCAGTTTCACCTTCAAATCTCAGTTTTAATGGCTATTATTCTCTTATTCACAAAGAATCCAAATTAGTCACATTCTTGGTCTAGGCATATACTTATGTTTTAATTCACCTATTTGTCATAAAATCACAATCGAATCCTCTGATCATTCTTTTATGAGCTTCTATTTAGCATCTTGTCAATCAATCACCTTTCTCTTTGTTCTTTATCATTCTTATCATTTTTTACTGCACTCTTTTCTATGTTTTTTCTGATAAAATTGATGGAGCCCTTTCTTTTTATTCATCAGCCAATATTGTTGTTGTTGGTAATTTTGATGCTCATCACGCTCAATGGCTTGCTCCATCTTGGCCTCTTTTTTTCATAATCTCTCACTTTGATATTTAACTTTGTGACTCATTTTCCAGACAACTTTAATCACTTACTTTCAACTAATAACAATTAATGTCAAATTAACAACTTGTCTCTATTAATAATATGTTTATTTGAAGTGTTATGCAACTAAGTTAACATAGCTTTTGTGAAATCAACTTAAATACAATCCAAGCTGCAGGAAAAGAAGAACAGTTGTACCGGATAAATAGCTTTATCAACAACCCAAACATATTTTATCATCAAGTAAAGAATCAGATAAGAACAAAATAGATTTATTGATTATAATATGGAGAAAAAAATAATGATAAATCAACAAGACTATTGTTCAACAGTACTTTTGTAATATTTCAATGTAATATTTCCCCAATATTTTATTTTTATAATAAAAAAAAAAATCATTTTTTAAACTTTGACTTCAATATTTCAATAATATTTGTTAATTCCAATCCCTTTCATTTTAGTATTTCCTGTTAATTTTTTTTCTTTTAAACATATTTTGCTCCCTCTTTCTTTGCACTTCAATTCCTCATTTTTTAACATAACAATAAAGATTTCTTCATTATAAAATGCAACCATTAGCTTAAGTTTTCAATTAAGACTCATCAGAAATTTATTTCTGATGAGTCTTATTTGATGAAACACCTGTTATTTTGTATTTTTGTCATTATAGCTCATATTTGACTGTCATATCTTGTAACACATATTGATAGTCCCCTGTGAATCAGAAGTTTTAACATTGAATTGAATCTAAAATCAAGTCACCTATATTTTTGCGAATCAAATCTCTAATCTTAAAAATTTTTTTAAAAAGGTGTCACATGCCTGAATTTATTCGTTTGGAGATTTAGTATTCATTACAAAATTTCATTACATAAAGACTTATTAAAAATAGTTTATGTGATATTGATTTTTGCAGAAATCATAAAATGTTTAAATAAATTGTCTAATTCCCCCTTTTTAATTGGAGATTTTTTAAAGATATCATTTACTTTATATAATACTTTAAGATAAATGAAATTAGTTAGAATCGAATATATGGCATTTTATGATTCCAATCATTATCACTTTTCTGATTTGATTCGAAATTTTGAATATTTGCATAGCCCTGATGTGAAAATGCGTCTATAAACATTGATTTTTAAAAATGCATTTTTTAATACTAAAGGTACAAGTTTAGCCAGAGCAGATTTTACTTTAGATCTGCTCACCATTAAAACTTTGTTGGTATGATATCAGTTTCAAATTCAATAAATTTATATAAATTTAATAGACTAGGGTTCAAGTTTATTTTTGTTTCCTGAAATGTAAATGATTTTTTTTTTAATTTTATTTCAGGAAATTCAAGTACACGATATTTATGTCTGAGTGGAAAATCAACTGATCTAAAAATATCAATATCGATTAAAAATCCATCTTTTCTACATTCTGCAAGGTTTTTATTTGACTCATATAAAGTTAATAATATATTTTACAGCTATGACAATGAAATATGGTTTCCTTTAATAACTAGTTTGACCACAGGAGAACCAATGTTTATTAATTTGTTTGCATCTAATTTTGTTTTTAAATTAAAAAGAAATAATACTTCATTTGGTATGATATGTTCTAATATATCTTTTACAATATGTGCCAATAATCATGCACCATATTTTGAATTATTAAAGGATACTAATGATGATGCTTTTTCTGTTATTGCAACTTTGCAGCCTGGAGCAAATATAGTTTGTTTGCTTCATGGTATTTCAGTACCTTTTCAAGTATTGGAAATAACCTCAAATCTTACAGGTTTTAAAGAATACCAGAAACTTCAATTTGATGTTTTGCAAAATAAATTTTGCAGATTATGCAATGGAGGTTCTTTTTTGATCCAATGTTCAGCAATATATCCCAAAAATATAACAACTGATATTGTTTCTATTCCAATTAGTGCAAATATTTTAAACAAAAAAGTGAGTGGCGCTGAGAATGTTACTGCAGTTCATGTAGTTAATGACAGTAATTCTATTTTAGTTTCTTGGAAATATTCCTTGTTTTGCCCTGAAAATTATACTCAAGTGAAAATTTATTTGACGTTAGAAGGTATGTTTTTTTTTCCAGATATCATTTGCGTAATATTTTTATTAAATCATTCCTAATATTTTTTTTAATTGTTAAGTTTTTAAATTTATTATTAATTTTAATAATTATTAATATTAAGTTACATAAAATTATGATTCTGAAATTATGTAAATAATCTAAGGCTGTACAATCTAAAAAAATTATTTTTATTTTATCAACAGTGAATTGCTATCTAAATTTAAAGATATATTCTTCAAATAACACAATGTAACAAAATTTTTGTTTATGTTAAGTTTTTCTTATTTCTAACATAATTTTGGTATGCTGATTTTAGTGGGTACTGTTGGTTTTGCTCTATCATCCTATTTATATACTGAAGAAATAGTAAAGTCGCTAAAATAAACAGAAAATTAGTTATATACTACTGCATTTAAACTTCAGGATATAGGTTTCCTGAAAAAATCCATAAAGTAAATTTGGGAGTTTTTGTAAAAACATAGATGGTTTTCCTCTGGGAATTTCTTGAGTTCCAGGAATTCACTTAAAACTCTCTTTAGTTTTTGGAAATTTTTTGGAAGTTTTTTGCAATTGATTTGTTATAAAAGTATAAAAAATTTAAAAAAGGCAACATTTGTATGCAAGCAACTTTTTTACAACTGACGTTTTCACAAAATATGCAGTAAACTTTTTTTTCTTTTTTTTTTAAATGGTTATGGAATTTCAATTCATTTATATTAACTATTTCAAATATTGAAAATTTCTTTTTGAAAGAAGTACAAAAGGTTTTGTCAAATGCTTTTTTATAATTAATAAGAAGAAAAATTTGAGTACTTTTAGAAAGTTTTCGTTATTGCAGAAACTATAAAATCGAAGTAAAAAGTTTTTATGAAATTTCTGAAATTTACTAAAATATTAAAAACATGTAATAAAAATAACACAAAAATTTTAACAGCAAAACTGTAGATACAAGCTCTTGCTTTGTGATACTTATACTCAAACAGCAACCTGCATTTAAAAGTAACAAAAAATTATTTTAAACTTTTTTTGCATTGCCAGCTTTAAAAGAAGCTTTGCTGTCCCTACTTAAAATAGAGTTGTAAAGTAATTTAAAACATTTAAATTGCTTCTTACTTTCTCCAAAATAAAAATGTCAAGACTAGAAACATCTGGTAAAACAAATGACAACATCTTATGAAAGCAAAACATCCGAAAGTTTTCCAAAAAATAGATCTTAAAGGTTTTAAGTAAATTATCACCAAAAAAAATTGTCTCCTTAAAACACTAAAGATTGCCATAACAGTAAAGAGTGTGATAGCTTTCAGACAGGTGAAAAGATATTAAGGTTTCTAAAAGTTTCTTTAAGTAAGTGAAAAGTAGGAACTAATAAAGTATATTTGACTAAATTTTAATAAAGTATATTTTCCCCATCTGACATTAAACTCAAAAACAGCTAAAATTACCATTATGTTCAGATAAAAATGTAATAATGAAATGGAGCTCAACATATATTATACATATATATATATATATATATATATATATATATATATATATATATATATATATATATATATATATATATATATATATATATATATATATATATATATATATATATATATATGTATGTATGTATGTATGTATGTATGAATAATGTTTAGTGGTGTCACGTTAATTATCTGAGTTAAAGTCGTCTAAAATAAAATATTGGCAGATAAATTAATGGAAAGCAAATGTGATTCAACAGATAAAAAGGTACTTCAAAGACCAAACAAATAGATGAGTTGATATGTACATATATGTCCAGGTTATGTACTTGACTTGACATAAATTGAGTACATGGTACCCTAAGAAATAATCTATGTAGTTGCCTTAGTCCTGTTAATCAACCTAAAGTTATGACAAAGGACTCCTTATGTAGTCTTTACACTGCACACCAATAGCAGGGATACCATCAATGCTATACAATGCACAACATGGCACTGTTAATATTCTGATATTTTACAGCTGTTTTATCAGCTTTTCAGAGAGTTTGAAATACTAGCTAGCCTTGGAACTATCAGATGGCCTTGGAACCATTGAGTTTTTGAGTTTTCCCTTCATTTAAAGCTAACAAAAAGAGTCATGTAATAAAGTTTGTCAAGTATTTTTGTTTTAAGTTTTATGCTGATATAATTTTTCATCAAATAACAAATTGTTTCAAATTAGAATGATGCAATTGGTAAAACAAATTCTTCTAACTGTGTCTACCATTCTAGGAAATGTAATTATGATTATAGATATATTCATGGCACTCCATTTGATCCTGTTGCTGGGTGAAAGCTCCTTCATAAAGATATCATATTAGGCTAGAGATTATTAAAACATTAAAGAAATAATAAAGTCACTTTTTTCTATTCTCATTGGTAAGGTTGTTAAATTTAGTCTTTTTAATCTTTCTTCACAAAGTACCTTTGAGTGTCTCAGAAAACTCTTTTAATAAAATTAATATCTTTTTTCAGAAATAAATTCCAAATAGCAAATGCCTATTTAAGATAATGACATACTAGCAATTAATAAATTAACTAAAGTCAATTTAAAAAGCATTTAAAAATGAAACGTGTGTCAGATAAGACTTGAAAATTTTATTTGCTTTAGAAATACAAGCAGATACATGATAATCATTTTGGATCATTTTTTAAAAAGACACCAAGTTGTTTTGACACGATTGAGAAGATAAAAACTGAATCGAAGAAGGTCCCGAAGTTTATACCGGAAAAAGACTTTTCCGACTGTTTCGAGGACTGGAAAAAGCGATGGAAAAAATGTGTCTTATCGGACAAGGATTACTTTGAAGGGAATGAAATCAATTTGGAAGAATAAATAAAGAATTTACATTTTATAAACAATTTCACCTTACTTTTTGATCACAGTTGTAAAATAGTTTGTTTTTTGAAAAAAAGTTATTTATCAAATTTTCAAAACTATTTATAATAAAGCAGAGTCTCACAAAGTTTTTAATCTGTTCTAATGCTTATTATAGTTTATTCCTGTTAATGTTTAATTATTTTGATGAACATTTCAATCTTGAGTTGAAGAAAAAGATAGTCATCATAATGTTTTATTATTAACACGAGAATGTCAAGCATTGTTATAGGAACATGAGAATCAAGCATTGTCAAATATGCAAACTTGCTTTATAAAATATACTATTTCAGATTTTTTATATCTTTTTTTTTTATATTAATAAAACTTTTTTTTTAAAGTTCAACTTAAAAAAAAAGTTAACTTGCTAGTTAGATAAGCACTCTGAAATCATACTGAAATAGCCTGCTACCGGGGGCTTCAGTACATACATCAACTGTCAAATAACCTGACTTGCAGCGGAGTACTGCTACATCAACTGAGAGTTTGGGAGCAGGCGTTAAGGCCCACAACTTTTTCCTTTCTCAATCTATAGTACTCAAATATAGAAATAGTCAACTTTCCAACTCGCTTTTCAGACAACCAGAATCATTTACCTTCTCTTTTTAGGTGCTTTTGATCATGGTTTGATCTCCCTAAAACTATTATCTCATTCTTCTTCATCATCAGAATCCCCCTATCATACAACTTTCTTAGAGCTGACTGGGGCTTATTCTTTGGTTTTCTTCGTGATGACCCTTGGGTAGAAATCTTTTGTCTTCCTGCTGTCAAATGTGCTTCTTATATGATCTTTTATTCACTCTCAACGATTCCGAGTCAAGCCTCACTCTTCTCCATGGTTTTCCTGACATTGTGCTGCTGCAATTTCCAATCGAAACCGTTACTTCCATATCTATCAGCAAAACAATTCTCCGGAAAACAGATGTCTGTTTACTATTGCTAGAAACCATTGTCAAAAGATTTTGTCTGACGCCAAAGCCTGCTATTCTCAGGTTATGAAATCTTGTATTTCATAACAAAAATTAGGCTCTCATGACTTCTGGAGAATCTTTAACAGTATCAATAATAAGGGCAAATCTGTTATTCCACCTTTCTTGTATGGTTCAGACTTTGTCACCTAAAGACAAAGCTGAACTGTTTGGTAAGAATTTTTTATCAATATCTTCTCATGATTCCACTAGTTGCGTTCTACCTGATATAGCCGGTAATATATATATAACAGGTTGATCTATTGCTTGATATTCGTATCACTATAGCTTCTGTATCTAAAGTGAATTCCTGCTTAGCCTCTTTACAGCTTGTGGTCTGGACAAAATACCTGTTATAATCTTGCTGAAGTTTTCTCCGGAACTGTCGTCTATACTTTCAAAACTGTTTAACAAGTGCTTATCGAAGTCTTGTTATTCCTATTTTCAAAAATTCTGAAGAGGCATCGGACTTGTCTAACTATCGTTCTATTAGTCTTCTTCCTATCATAAGCAAAGTTTTTGAAGCTTCAATTAACAAACACTTTATCTCTTATCTTGAATCTAATGACTTACTTTATGATCCTCAGTATGGATTTCGATCTTCTTGTTCTACAACTGATTTGTTAACAGTAATAACCGATAGATTTTATTGTTCACTAGATAGAGGTTAAGAGGTTAAAAGCTATTGCTCTTGACATTTCAAAAGCTTTTGATAAAGTTTGGCATGTTTGATCTTCTCCATAAGCTTTCTTCTTTTGGTGTATCTGGTAACATCTTTACGATTATTGAATCCTTCCTTTCCAATCGTAGTATAAAAGTTGTCCTTGATGGACAGTACTCTGCTTATTATTCTGTAACTTCAGGGGCTCCTCAAAGTTCAATCCTTATGCCTATACTCTTTTTAATTTACATTTCTAATCTTCCAGATATTTTCACATCTAAGCTAGCATTGTTCGCTGATGATACTACCATTTATTCTTGTCTTGATAAGAAGCCAACACTCTCTGATTGTTTGGAGGGGGCATTTGAGCTTGAAAAGGGTCTCACTTCTGCTACAGCATGGGGCTCACAGTGGCTGGTGAGCTTTAATTCAGATAAAACCTAATTTTTTCAGCCAATCGTTGTTGCAATGTTTTAGATCTTCCTATATTTATGAACAGTTATGTACTCAATGAATCATCTACCCTTCATCTTCTTCTTCTGCACTTCTAGGATTAACTCTTACTTACCGTATATCAAATCGATTACAAAATTAGCCTCTGCTGAGGTTGCATTTCTTTATTCTTTTTTTTGATTATGTTTAAATACAATTGCATGATTATTTTATAAATAAATAAGTGTACAATTGCTTAATTGTCCGTCTAAAACAGATATGGCGAGCGATAAGGGCAATATTGTAGTGGTTGATGTTGTTGTTTTAGCAGCTTTTTAAATATTTAAATATTTTTTGATAAATTCTTATACTGGTCATTTGAACTTATCAAGTTTATTTATAAACAATTGTCGAAACATTTACAAAAAATTTGAAATACAAGCTTTTTTAAACAATGAATAAACCTTTTTTTGCTTTTTTTTATTATTGCATAATTACATAATACTTATTGAATTTTATTCTATATGAACTAGATGTTTTTTACTATTTTTGTTTATGTAAGTAAAATATGACTCAACCTGAAAAACAAGAAAATACATGATATATTTTCTTGTAAAAAAAAAAGTCATTTACAATAAAGTTTATCCTGTAAGATCTTAAGCAGCAAGAATTTATGTGTTACCTAAGATTAGGGTTGCCAGAGGTCTGGCTTTTACAGAGGAGAATACAGCAGAGTTTTCTCTTTTATAAAGCCAGACATCTGGCAACCCTACCTAAGATGCACAAACTAGTAAAGATAGTTCTCTTCCAACCTTTCAACCTATAATATCAACAACTGGGACATACAACCTTGCCAAACTACAACCGTGCCAAACATCTTTCTCATTTCTTGTCTCCACCTAACAATTATATGCCTAAACAATTTTGCGCTTTATAGTAATTTTCATTTGTTGAAAAATTGAAGCAATTTAATGTAAATAATAAATTTATTGTTTCACATGATGTAGAAAGTTTATTTACAAACATATCACTTAAGGAAACCATCAACATAGCAACAGATTTATTCTTTAAAGATAAAACTTACTTAAAACAACTAAAACTCAGTTTTAAAAACTACTACAGATTTCAACATCTGGGTTCCAATTTTCTATTTGACGGAAAATATTACAATCAAACAGATGGTGTTGGAATAAGTTCTCATTTAGTGTTATCTTAGCTAATATTTTCATCAGATTTCATTAACAAACATGGGTTAATATCTGTCCCTTTTCTAAACCAATTTTTTATTAACAGTATGTAGATGACATAATTGCTATCTTTAATTCTGAACATGAAGTCCAAGAATTTTTTAGTTATCCTCATAAACAACATAAAAGTTTGAAATTTGCAATGGAAAATTAACAAGAAAACCAGATTGCCTTTTTAGATGTACTTATTAAAAAATCTTATTCCTTTTCAACATCAGTTTATCATAAAAAAATTATACAGGTCTGTTACAAAATTTCTTTAGTTTTGTTTCCTCTTACTACAAATTTGGCTAATAATTACTTGCAAATAATTTTTCCTTTATCGCCATGTTGTTGTAGTGTTATTGTGTCAATTATGAGGTATGACTGTCATATCGGCTGAGGGTTCTAATCCTACTAACTGATTTAATTTTTTTTTATGCTTTATTTACTTTGTAAACATTAGAAAATATCTAAGTTTCATATTTTTAAATAATTATGTTTCAAAGTAATAAAGCTTGGATAAAGTAACTTAAAAACATTGGTTTTTTCTAAATTCTTTGTAGTGAAACACTTTCAAATTAAATTAGCATTAATTTTATGCTTTTATTTTTCTGGTTTATTTTTTATTCATTTTTTATTTGTTAAGATTTTTATTTTTTTTAATTTAGTTTTGTATTTTTTTCAATTTTCATTTCTCTTACCAGTTTAGTTTGTTTATTTTTAATTTTAGTTTAAGTTTACATTTGTTTATTCAGCTATTTTTTAAATGTGCTAACTTGCAAAATGTTGCGGCCAAGTTGTCAAAACAAAATACTGTGTGCATGGTTATATAAGGCATAGTTATATATATGTATATATATATATATATATATATATATATATATATATATATATATATATATATATATATATATATATATATATATATAAATATAAATGAATTGAACCAAATAATAATACTACTGTGTTAATAAGTTTGTTTTCTTTTTAGATCAGCTAACAATTAAAACAGTACCTGCAAATGAAACATACTTGTTAATAGATAATTTATCTTCGAGCTCTGAATATTTTATCGAAGTTCAACTGTTAACAGATCATTGTGAGAGTGAAAAAAGTTCGATTTTAAAAATGACTACCATGCCAGGAGTCCCATCCCCACCCATTGATTTGTTTATTGTATTTACAGGATCAGTCTTACAGTTATCATGGGATGCTCCTATTTACAATAATAATAAAATCTTTTATAATGTAACTTTGATTGGGTACAAACCATTTGATAGCTTATATCATTCAATGAGATGGTTTATCACTCAATCAACCAGTTTGCAAAATGTTTCTGTTTCACCTGAAAACATTTACAATGTTACTGTAGTTGCATTTAACCATCGTTATACAAGTAGTCCTTTATTTGGAATAGCAGCATCTATAGATTTCAAAAGATTGTGTGGTCCTGCTCCAATTCAACCAACAGTTAGTGAAATAACCCCTAACTCAGTTACAATTAATATTAAAGCAGTAGACAATAGTAATTGTTCAATTTCATATTATCAGATTATAGTCAGTGAAAATATTTATTCTCCTTCAAACAATGAAAGTTTCGGTTCATATGATGTAGCAAAAGCCACTGGCCAAATGCAATATATTAGCAAACAAATAGAACTATTTCAAGAACAATGTCATGTAACAATTGGTGATAATTCAAATAACACATATTGGAGTGCTCCTTTAAAACCCAGTTCCTCATATCTTATTTTTGTGCGTTTTATAAGCATATGGACAGATTTTATTTTATTCAGTCCACTATCAAAATCTATTTCATTTTTAACAGAGAAAGAACTTAATTTGAACTTAAGTGTTAAGAGTGTTGCACCTGGTTCTTTACTCTTACATATCATGAAACCATCAAATGTATTTTTTTATCAAGTTATTGTTTCACTTGATGAGCTTTCTTTGTGTTCTGATTTATATGCTTCTTATCAGGTTTCCACTTTAATGAATTCAAGGTGTTACATGGCTCATAATCGATCTTTAGGGTTTAATGACTCTCTCATTTTTGTAGGAAGTGAAATCACTCTAAATGGTTACTTTGATCGCTCGTTAAGCGATAATGTTACATACTACATTTATTTTAGATATGCAGTTTATGAAAACTTGCTTACAAGATACAGTAATTTCCAATTTGTTGTAAAGGAAAGTTTAGCTAAGAAAACAAAAATCAAAATGTTTGTGGATGACATAACTTCTTATGGGCTTGTTTTAAGATTATCTGCATCAAACTTTAATTCTGGTTATATTCAGATTTTAGGTGTAAAACTTAAATACAATGACTCCTTTACAAATTCCTTATACTATTTATTACCTGTTACTTATGAAGAAGCTATTAAAAATGATTATCAGATACCATTTTTAGCTGGAGAGTTTTCTACAAATGACCTACAAAGTGAAGTAAAATTTCTCTTTGGTTTTTCACCTCAATTACTTCGTATTCGAAGAAGTAATAATTATTTTAGTGAACCTTTAGAAAGAAATAGATTTTATAGCATTTTTGCCACAACTCAGTTGCCTAATGGTGTTTTTGAAGTTGTTATGCCGGCATCAAAGCCATTTAAATTTGGAGAAGTTAATCCCAATGATTTAAGTTATCTTAATTTATTTGATGTTTTGCCTACCCTTTCTTCTGCTACCCTTTTATATGATAATTCTACTTCTTCTACTCCTACCACCACAACTTCAGATATCTCTAGTGGTGCCAAAGCTGCTATCATTTCAGCATCTGTTGGTGTTGTCATATTGGGATTTTTGATTTGGATTTTGTACAAAATTCGCAAATACAGAAAGTATAACTCACAAAATAGCAAACAAAGAAACCCAAATAATTCTGGATTAGGCAATTCATCTATAGCAGAAGGTACAAATACACTTACATTAGGTAAACCTAATATGACATTTGAAACAGAACATAGTGATTTCTGTAATGAATCATTTGTTCTTCATTATGAAGTTGATAAAAAATTTCCACCAGTTTTAATAACAAACTTTAAGAACTATGTTGAATCATCAAAGTTAAATAAAATGTTAAACAAGCAGTTTGAACAGCTTAGTGATGCCAGTTATTTTGTGTGCTCTCATGGTAAAGATGCTGCAAATTCTCATAAAAATAGGTATGAAAAGTGTCTTCCAACTGATAGAAGCAGGTTTATTTTAAAAGATGATAGAACTGATGGTTCTTCTGATTACATCAATGCAAGCATTGTTAGTAGCTATATAAAGAACAATGGTTATATAGCAACACAAGCTCCCCTTCCAGCTACCATTAAAGATTTCTGGAACATGTTATGGCAGAGTAAATCTGCAACAATTGTAATGCTGTGTAAAAGAATAGAAAATGGGGTTGCTAATGCTCAACTATACTGGCCTAACTTAAATCAAGAAGAAAAGTATGGCAAGATACATGTCAGAAATAATAGTTATGATAAACTTAATGGTAATTTCACTTATTTTCACTTTTTTTTTTGTCTTTTTTTTTATTATTATTACTTATTAGAATTAATTATAATAAAAATAGAAGAGAAGAATTAAAATTAAAAACAAAACACTGGCATTTTGAATTCAGAGAGTTGAAATTAAAAACAGAATGCTTATGTTTTGGTTTTAGAGAATTAAAAAAGAGATGAAATTTCAAAAGAATTATATAAAAAAAGTTTTTTATTTTTCATTGTTATGTGTTAAAATTATGGATTATACAATTAGGGTATGTCATACATACATTTGAAGTGCAGAAAAAACCAGAAATACCTCGGAAAGTTAAACTTTTTCACTTTATTGAATGGCCAGATATGAGTGTTCCAAAATGTATTGACCATTTATTGACATTCAGAGAAGATATACATAAATGGGCAGACAAATTTATTGAGCCATTAATAGTTCACTGCAGGTATTTTTTATTTTTTTCTCATTTATTTTGATATTGTAAAATATTGGTATGATTTTTTTTTTTTAATTTTTTTTTATTTATAACTAAACAAAACAAAACAAAAATGTGATGCAACTTTAAACAAAGTATATATAATGTCTAAATTGTGTCATCTAAATGTGTCGATTCAATAAATTGTATAAACACATCAAAGTTGACACATGAAAGATCTTTGAATGTGTCATCTAAAGTTAAATAAAATG
Organism: Hydra vulgaris; assembly: GCF_038396675.1. Taxonomy (NCBI): domain Eukaryota; kingdom Metazoa; phylum Cnidaria; class Hydrozoa; order Anthoathecata; family Hydridae; genus Hydra; species Hydra vulgaris. Next base: position 6,389,104 of record NC_088931.1, read on the forward strand.
AAAACAGAATGTGTCATAATTTAAATGTGTTTTTATTAGCCCAAAAGGGATCAAATAATTTTAAAAGTTTCACATACCTAAGTTAGAGATTTTATGTAGGTTATGAATTTAAATTTTAAATTCATAACCTACATAAAACCTCTAACTTAGGTATATAAAACTTTAAAATTATTTGATCCCTTATGGACTAATAAAAACACATTTAAATTATGACACATTCAGTTTTCTTTTTATTTAACTTTAGATGACACATTCAAAGCTAAAAGCCTTGATAACATTTAATAAATGTTATCAAGGCTTTTAGCAAAGTATTGATTTTTGTGCTCTTCTATCTTTTTGAATAAAATGTAGTTTTCCATAATTTTTGATATACATGCTGTTTTTAAGTGTATTTTTGTCCTAAATTGCCTGGATTATTAGCTGATAGGTTTATAGTATGGTATTTTGTCAAATTATCAATTTAAAAAGAATATAAACTAAATCAAAATTTTGTATTCATTGTCAAAGCTGTCAATGAGCTTAGAATAATTATTCACTACAGAATAACTATTCAGATCTTTTCCTGTATCTGTTGTGGTCATCACCAGATAATGGCAAAACAGATAAATAAATTCTTTACAGTTCTTGTATTACAATTGAAAGTGTTACAATAAACAGATCAGGGCTGTGGAGTCACATTTGTGGAGTTGGAATCGCTAAACAAAATTGCGACTCTGATAGTAAAACTTATCAGTATTGCACCTGCATGTACAAAATATTGAACACTCAAAGAATTTTTCATATATTTGGCAAAAAAAATTTTAATTATCTTGTAATGTTTTTTAAAAATTTAAAAATTTTGCTTTGGAGTCGGAGTTGTACTCCAAAACTTTCAACAATTAGAGTCGAAGTTGGTACTTTTTTTTTACGACTCCACACTCCTGAAACAGATACAGAATGGTTCTTACAATCTTAACTATTGCATGCATCTGGTAATTGAAATATGAAAGTTTATATCAAGTTTATGAGACACAGATAGACTTTAAATTATAAAGATGCAAGCAACCAATGTAGGACTTATATTTGTGAAAAAGTTGAAGAATAGGCCATTATTCTTGTTTATGCTGTTATTTTTAGAGTGTTTTAGGAAATTTATTGTTCTTTTTGGCATAGATTTACAACAGAATTTCCTTTGAAAAAATAAAAAGTCTTCCATTTTTGAAAAAATAGAAAGTCTTCCATCTTCTGGTGTGTCTTCATGCAGATATTAGACAAATTATTCTCATCAATGCATTATCCATGTTTTTTAGAGTTTCCTGAATTTGATCAGAAATCTGAAAGGGTTTCACTGACTTCAAAGCTATTTCTCTAATTGGTGCTTGGTAATTTACTTGTTTTGTATGTTTTAATACATTCAAAATGTGGGTAATGTTTTACATATTACTTTTGCTTTTCAGCGATATATGTGGTACCTTAAATCATTCGAAAATATCTCTAGTTGAAGACCTACCTTATTTCCTTATGTCCCAAATTGATGACCTACCTTATTATCTTCTTTACCAAACTAAATTCTGAAGTGTGAATCATTGTAGTTAAAGTCTCAGGACTTTGACTATGAACTTTGGTAACTGGCTGGTAGGTCCCTATGCTGCAAAAGCACAGTAATCATACTTTATCCTTAACAAGCCTTTGTGGTGCACTTGATGTATTTAAGGCACTGGTGTAATACAGTGTGCAGTAATGCTCTGCTTGTAGCGTTAGCGTTTCATTGTTTAACTGAACAGATGTTGGTTAAATATTCCATCCCTCTCCAGGTGCTTTAGCAACTGTTCAAAGTTGTTTTAATTATTTTTTCGTAATCTACTGAATACTGTGTTGAACTCTACTGAATATTTAATTGGTCACTTAAGCTGTAAAGTTTCCTTGATAATATTGTGTGTTTTTTTTGGAAAAATATTTTTCTAATTAGAGTATGTCTCCAAGTATTGCAAATATTTGGAGACATACTCTCCAAGTATCTGCAATACTTGGAGATCAAATAGATGATATAAATGCAAAAACAATTTGGTATAGCCTCAGTGATGCATTCCAAATAAAGATCTCTCACTGAATATGTGAGTAATAGTAATAACACTGAAAATGTAATGAGACTGAATAATGTGAATATGTTTTTTTTTGGGAGGGAGGGGGATGAAACCGCGCATGCCATTTTCTAGCTGGTAAGAAATTACCACTTTTGTAAGACAGGGACATGGATATTGTCAAAACCAAAGCAATAAAGTTTAGGTAAGAAATTTTAGCAATAAAAGATGGAGTGATAAAATTATCTAACATTCATCATATCCTTGGGAGAGTTAGTAAGATCAGACTCATGTATGAGAGATGGAATATTAGGCTTTTCTTTGTTATTGACATTTTAAAAGAACTTTTAAAGTCTTTTTATATATAAATATTATATTATATATATAAATATTATATATAAATATGTATTAATATCCTTGTTTTATATTATATATTTTATATATATATAAGAAAAAGTTCTTTTCAAAAAGTTCTGCACTATCCTTGGAAGAGTAGATCTTAGATTTGAAGTTAGATCTGACCCATGTATTTTTTAAAAATTAATTTGTAGATTTTAAAATTATGAGAGAACTTTTTTGAGATTTACTTGATTGAGACTTTTAAGTTTAGAAAACAAAAAACGAGTTTTATTAATCGGAGAATTCTTTTTGCATTGATTTCTTGCAATTTTTAGAGGTGTTTAGTATCCAGAGTTATATTGTGGAAAGAATGGATAAAATAATTACAATTAGAAACAGTAAGGTGCAAGGAGAAAATCAAGGGGTATAGTGAGGCTTAGCTTAAAACCAAAGAGAAGGAGTAAAAGCTTCCATGTCTGCCTGAATCCCAAAGAATATAAAGGGTATCAACCCAAAAACCATCACAGAAAAAATCATGAAAAAAATCTTGGTCAGCCTTGAGAAGCACAATAGTCGGGCGAATCTGATGTAGTAGAAATATGAGATCTAAGCCACCTAAAAATAGAAAAAGCTCAAGATAATATAAGTTTAAAAAAATCTCTTACTATTATACATGGGCTACTTAAATAACACGACCTTGCATTATTTATTTTACCAAAAAAAATAGAAGGCCTTTTATATTTATGCTTATATTTTTCATATGTTTTTATTTAAATTTAAAAAAACATCAAAATTGGGTTTATATGAAAACTTCAATAATATACTTAGTTTGTTATAAATGGAGTTGTTTAACACACAATAAAATAACAGATATAGTATTTTTTTTTCCTGATTAATACAAAAACATAGATTTTAAAAAACCAAACAGAAAAATTATAATGATTTAAATATTTGTATTAACTTTTTATGAATATATAACTCTTTATATATATATATGATCTTTCAATTTTCGTTTAATTTCTATATCATGATTAGAAAGTAAATAGAAATTAGGAGATAAAAAAAAAGAAATAGTTGTAATCACAAATTGGAACATGAACTATATCATAAATGAGAAAGAAAGTCAAAGTGTCATAATTTTAACTTAATAAAATGATTATTATATTGTTATAGCTGAATGAGTTTAACATCTGCCCAAGATGAATATTTTTATCAAGACACCATCTCTAGCCTTTACTCAACCAAGAGCCCCAAGCCAAAGGGTGTTTTAAGTCAGAGTTGGCTTCTCCTAGCCTTTGCCTAAAAAAGTGTATCCTACAAGGCAGAAGGACATGAAGCAGGTTGTACTGGGTACAGTAATTAGCTATAATATTGAGTAGGTTAAAACATTAGTACCATGGTTGTCATGGTTATTGCACAAAATAGCTCTCACTCTAAAACCACTCTTATTTAAAATATTTAAGCAACTTAAATTTCATTTTTTAACCAACTATTGTTGATTATTGTGACTGGCGAAACTTTTATAATGTATAATGTATAAAAGATACAATACTTCTACAAAATTCTTTCTTATCATTGGTGTCAATAAATTCTCCTCCACAATACTCTGAACACTTTTGTTAGTATATTTCATCAAACAAAAAAATGTCTTTTGATAAACTTTCATTTTCAATTTTCCAATGTGGTTGCAAAATTATTTCCAATAATTTTGCAACTACATTGAATCAATTTTACCTTTTTTTCTCGTGTAAAAGGGAAACAGAAGATAAGGGAAATCTATACATTCAAAACTATTTAACAAGTGCTTATCAGAGTCTTGTCAGCATCTGTTATCTCTATTTTCAAAAGTTCTAAAGAACTATCTGACTTGCCTAACTACTTTCCCATTAGTCTTCTTTATATCATAAGCAAGGTTTTTGAGTCTTTAATTAACAAACACCTAATCTCTCATCTTGAATCTTATAACTTACTTTCTGATCATCAATATGGATTTTGATCTTCTTGTTCTACTGCTGGTTTGTTAACAGTAATAACTGATAGGTTTTATCATGAATTAGGTAGATGTGGAGAGGTTAAGGCTATCGCTCTTAACATTTGTAAAGCCTTCGATAAAGTTTGGCATGCTGGTCTTCTCCATAAGCTCTCTTCTTGCAGTACATCAGGTAACATCTTTAAGATTATTGAATCCATCCTAACCAATTGTAGTATAAAAGTAAACACTCTTTTTCATTTCCTGTAACTCCAGTGTTTCCTCAAGGTTTTATCCTCGGCCCTATATTTTTTTAAATTTACATTAATGATCTCCCTGAAATTCTCACATTAAGGTGACATTGTTTGCTGATGGTACTACCATTTATTCTTGTCTTGATAAGAAGCCAACACTCTCTGATTGCTTGGAGGAGGCATTTGAACTTGAAAAGGTTCTCACTTCTGCTACAACATGGGGCTCTCAGTAGCTGGTGAACTTTAACTCAGATAAAACTCAATTTTTTTTGCTAATTGTTGTTGCAACAATCTAGATCTTATGTTTATGAATATTAGTGTACTCGATGAGTCATCTACCCTTTGTTTTCTAGGATTAACTCTTTCTTGGAAACCATATATCAAATCCATTGTTAAATTAACATCTGCTAAGGTCGCATTTCTTTATCATGCTTAACACTTTCTTACTCTGGATTCTATTCTCAAATTTGTCCTTGTATAGAATTCTGTTGCCATCAGGAGCAGATCTTCGAATAATGCCCTTTCTTTTTTAGACAAGGTGCATTATCAAGGTGCATAATTTTCTTGTGCCATCTACTAAAAATCTTTCTCTTGTTACTCATCATTCAACTAAGTCTCATCCTTTAACTGTGACTGTAAAAAGCTCTAAAAAATTCTTACTTGTCTAGTTTTTTTCCTTGATCATCAGTTCTGAGGAATTCGCTCCCTTCATCTTGTTTTTCTGATTTATGAAATTTGCAAACTTTTAAGTTGTCTATTAATTGTTATCTTGCTATATAAACTTCGTCGTTTCTCTTACAGTAACTTCCAACTCTAATAGTAGTTACGTCCAGCATTGTTGGAAGATGTTAAAAAAAAAAATTAAGTAAAGAATTGTGTTCTAAAAATGATTGATATTCATCTTCTTGAAAAACCCTTTTAGGTAATCTTTATAATAAAATTGTAGGTAGTAAAGATTTCTATAGAATCTAGATAAATTGTAGAGACTGGTTTTAATGTTTTAATCAAATGGCATCTTTTACCTTGTTCACCTTTCTTTATAAGTTTATTGTCAAAATGCTTTACACAGTTTACAGACAAGGAAGTTGGTTGCCAGTTTTTTCTGTTCACAAATTGAATCTATTTGTTTTTTTATATCTTCACTTGTTGTTTTTTTATATCTTCACTTGGAAAATGAAAGTACAGGAGTTGTTTGATTACCTGAATAATTAAATCTACATCCAACAAGGCAACATTTATTTACCACATTTATTAACCACTAGCAACTTAGCTTCTATTTTGGGCAAAAATGTTGAATGTAAGGATGTGTATTTTAAGTAGGCCATACTGTTATAAAAGTAATTACAACAATTTTCTTTATGTAATAAATCTAAAATTCTTTTGTTAAATTAATTTTTAAATTAAACTAATAATGAAATTTTATAGAAATAATAAACTGAATGAACTTGTAATTATCTGGCTAAGAAGACTATTTTTAAAACAACAGCTTCCCAAGTTCAAAGCATAGAAATGCCATTCATTTTTTTAACTTAATACATATAATACAATGAATACGCTACAAATAATTTGTAGCACAATATAGCAGAGAATTATTCTTATATTTTTTTCCAACAGAAATATATTTCTGTGGCAAAGAAATTGTCCTAATTTTTTTTAACTTCTCAACGCTAGATCAATTATCAAGATTTATAAATAATTAAGGCTACACAAGCCTACACAAGGCTATACCGGTCTTTATAATCTTTTTATCTTCAAGTTTTCAAACTCTATATAATAGTCTATAAGTCTTATACGTTGTTTAATTGATAGAACGTATAAAATCAACAACACATGGCTAGGATTTGATAAGGGCATAAAAAATCTATCTAATGTTTTAAAAAATAACCATATCCACCTAAAATAATTGACACTGAAATTAAATTATTTGTTGATAAAAAGTTAAATTCGTCTGTGATAAATAGTATTGATAACCATAATATAAGATATTATAAGCTTCCATTTATAGGATTTTACTCAAATTTTACTAAATCTAAAGTTAATAAAATCATTAAAAAATATTGTAAAGATGTTATAATTAATTTAATTTTCACTACCAACAAATTACAAAACGGTTTATGTATATAAGATCCACTTCCTAAGCTGCTCAAATCCAATGTTGTTTACAAATTTTCTTGTGCTGGATGTAATGCCAGTTATATTGGAAAAACCTCCAGACACTTAACAACAAGGGTTCATGAGCATCTTACAAGTGACAAACAATCTAATGTTTATAAGCACTTAGTTTCATCTGTTAGTTGTAAAAATCTAAGTAACTATAATTGCTTTAAAATTTTGGATATTGCTTCTAACAAAAACAAATTGAAAATTAAAGAAGCACTCCATATTAAATGGGAAAACCCATCTTTAAATAAAGTATTTGACACTGTTGATCATTATATTCTATTAAATAAACTGAAAAATTACGGGATAAGCACTCAAATTTTAAATTGTTTCAAAGCTATTTGTCAAATAGGAAACAATACATTTCATTTAGCTGCGGAAAAACTGATAATATGAATATAAAATGTGGTGTTCCACAAGAGTCAATTTTAGGATCACTCTTATTTTTATTTTTTATTAATAATTTAATCTTAAATAATTTAATAATTAATATTTAATTTTATCTTGTAAGTTACTAGACACTATTTTGTTTGCAGATGATACAAATTTGTTTCACGCTTGTCACGATATTAAAATGTTGTTTAATTCAGTTAACATGGAACTCATAAAACTCACAGAATGGCTTAGTGCAAATAAATTATCAATTAATTTAGATAAAACAAAGTATTCTTTTTTCCATCGCTTTCATGAACGCGATAAAATCCCTTTAAAACTTCCAAAACTTTATATTGGCAGTCAATTTATAAAAAGAGAACAATCATTAAAATTTTTAGGAGTACTCCTTGACGAAAACGTTACTTGGACAAATCATATGCATTATCTTGAACGTAAAATCTCAAGAAATATTGGCCTACTTTATAAGCAAGGCCATTTTTAAATCAAACTAGATTAAATCAAACTAGTTTAAAATTGTTATATTTCTCCTTTGTTCATAGTTATCTGAATTACACAAACATTGCTTGGTTTAACACAAATCAAAACAAAATTAAAATTTTTTTTAATAAACAAAAACATGCAATAAGAATAATATCTAATGTAGGCCGTTTTACTCACTCCACAGAACTTTTTATAAAGCTGAATATACTAGATGTCTACCAAATAAATATTTTTCATCTTTTAATTTTCATCTATAAAGTTAATAAAAGAACAATGCTAAACATTTTTTAGTTATTCAAAATAAATAAACATAGATACTTAACCAGATACTCAAACAACACCTATATTCAGCCCAAATGTTTTTATGCCGCAACTGAGTTTTCATTATCCATTAGAGGACCAAAAGTATGGAATAAAATCCTATCTAATAAATTTAAAACTCTTGAAACTCTTGACGAATTTAAAGTAAAATTAAAGCAAATGCTCCTAGTTAGTAATGGAGTGCTTGACTTTTTCGGGTGACACAGATAAGTTTTTTCGATTTAGTTTAAAGTTTAGCTCTGTCAACCATTTTAGGGTTTTGGTTGAAGCATGCTTAAATATATATAAATATATATATTTTTTATAATTGGAAAGGTTCAATTTCTTCTTAAAAACCTTTTTTTTATTTTTTTATTTTATTGCAAGTTTTACTTTGTGCAAGTTTATATTAATCTTTATATTTTTATTTATTTAATATTTATTTCTAAGAATTCGTTATTTTACTTTTTATTGATTATTTTATTACTTTAAAAGAAATTTTTTTTTTTAATTTTTAAATTTTTAAAAAAAAATTCTTTATGACCCTGTAACTTTTTGTTTTATCTTTTTAAAATAAAGTCTTATTTTATATATATTGGTAACATTTATATACTCTATACAAAATTATTTATTTTTTACAGAATCAATCTCGGGGCTTGGCGATAAGATAAATTGTGTCTTCTTCTTGCCCCAGCCATCTGTATATTAGAAATAGTGGTTGTATTTGTTAACTTTCATCTAATGATCTGATTTTTTCCTGCGAGTTCACAACAATCTCTGCACTTCTCAAAAATTTAAAAAACTTAACTAATCTTGTACAAACTCCTTTTAAATAGCCAGGGCTTAAAGTGGGTGAACTGTATGAGATCAAAAGCATCTAACAAATTTCTGATTGCTGTGTGTTGGGCCTCAACGCTATTGTATTTAAAACCACGTTTTTTTAAATTTCATAACGAGTTTGTGCGTTTTTAAATAATCACCAGTTAACAAAAATAATAGTAATAAAAATAGGCACAATCGGTATGGATAAAAAACCTTCCATTATTTGTTATGTTGTTATTATATAGATAATGATTTAAAAAATTCTATTTGAGCCGATTGTTAGAAAATGCTCTATAAAAATTCAAAAAATGTAAAAATGTTAAACTTCAAATGAGTAACGCGAGTATATATAGTCATCCAAAATCAAAAATCAAAATATTTCATTTAGAAAACAATACCTTGGGAATATTTTATGACACTCTGCGTATCAAAATTTATTCATGAGGGTCAAAATGGGATGGGCAAGTGTTCCCGTACCAAAAAAGCGCTGCGTTTATTAATTTAAGAAATATTTTGTACATGTTTTTCACTAATTACGATAGATAAATTAGCATTTTGGATATTTTAAAGTGATTTTTTGCTGATCTTTGAGCTTTTTTTCAGTCATAGGACAAATTTTCTCATTTTAAAAATACTGTTACTGGAGCCTTGGATTAAAGAAATCCAAATCCAAAATGGTTTCCTTAAAAGGTTGGGTAAAGGAATTTTGTTGTAAACTAAACTAGATCAAAACATATCAATGTGGTTCAAAAATGTATATCCTTATTTTTTTTTTTTTTTTTTTTTTTTAATCGTAATATAACAATATAACAATACATAAACTTGGTATCTGAAAGAAGATCCAAAAGATCTTGTCGTCAGAACCATATAAAATATATCAAACGTGTATATATAATATAATAAAAATACAATTGATTTAATAATTATTAACAATGTAGAATAAACAAAAACAGAAAATAATTTTACATTTCAAAAATATTTATATATATTGTCAGTAGAAAGAATAAAGTTTTTTAATTTAGTTTTAAAAACAGAAAACGAAATTGACAAATCAAAATTTGGAACAACAATTTTGTTCCATAAATACGGTGCTCGATAGTTTATACAAAATTGATTAAACTTTGTTTGACAAAAGGGTTCAATTATTGAATTATTATTTCGTAAAGTATATTTGTTTATAGCTTTATGGGTAAAAAGATCTTTAAAAATGAACAATGGTTGTTCACTTTTACAACGAAACATAAAACATAAAATATTATAGACATTGAGTTCGTAAACGTTAAGTGCTTTAACGTTTTTAAACAAAAAATTAGAATGAGAAAAACGATTTTCAAAACATATTAAACGCATTGCGTGTTTCTGACGATGGTAGAGATTTCGTAACTTACTTTTAGAGGTACTTCCCCAAACAAGATTGGCATAATTTATATAGCTATGTATAAATGAGTAGTAGAGTTGAATTAAATTTTGTTTATTTAGATAGTATCTGACCTTATATAGAATTCCAATACTTTTGGCCAATTTAGTAGAAATAAAGTCGATATGATGTAAATGTAAATGCCTAAAAATCTTGTGACCGACTTTTTTATTTCAATTTTATCAATAAAAAGTTTAGGTAAATTATTTGGCAAAAAACGCTTTTTTGCGAGGGAGTGGAAAAGGATCCATTTTGTTTTGTCAATGTTTAAAGTTAACTTGTTGCACTTAAACCAGTTGGAGATATGGTTGAGTTCTTTATTCATATTTAAAAAAAGCTCATAAATGTCACTGTTTGACAGAAATAAATTAGTATCGTCCGCAAAAATGATACTCATAAGGTTAGAAGCTTTATTTAAATCATTTATATAGACTAAAAACAAAAGTGGGCCTAGAATAGAACCCTGTGGAACACCACATTTTATGTCAATTAATTTTTCATTTTGAAAATAATCTCCATAGAAAACAAATTGTTTTCTATTTTTCAAATATATATATATATATATATATATATATAATATATATATATATATAATATATATATATATATATATATATATATATATATATATATATATATATATATATAATATATATATATATAATATATATATATTTTTTATTTTTTTTATTTTTTTTATGACGTCTTAATAGTATGATGAAATTTATATAAAAAATTGAAAATGCATCATACACGGTGACACTATTTACTTAACTTATTAAAATTTATTAGTTTTAAATGTGATATTTCGGCTCATATAGTTGGAGCCATTTTCAAACTCAAGATGTTTGAAAATGGCTCCGACTATATGAGCTGAAATATCACATTTAAAATATATATTTTTCCATAATTTATAATCATCAAAAGTTAAAAATAAATACATTTTACGCAATGATAATTTTATTAAGCAGTGCATGTTTCAAACAAATCTTTTTAAATTTTGTACTGATTATCGCGGACAATTCTTATGGAATAAAATAGTTAAAAAAATTTTTACTGAGGATTTTATTCATCAAAGTAACTACTTTTCTTTTAAATGAAAGTTTAAAGAACTCATTTTTACAATCGAAGATTTAACAATATACTGATATTTTTTAGTGATCTTTCTTTTTACCTTCTATATATATATATATATATATATATATATATATATATATATATATATATATATATATATATATATATATATATATATATATTCAGTTAATTAAATAATTTTTTATTAACGTTAATATATATACATTTTCTAACATACGTTTTTTAATACAGTGCAGGTGTTGGTCGTAGTGGTACTTTTATTACTATTGATGCGTTGTTAGAAAATTTAGGATCCAGTTTAACAATTGATGTTTTTAATTTTGTCAACTATCTTCGGTCTTGTCGACCCCAATCTGTTGAAACTTTAGAGCAATATGAATTTATTCATGATGTCATTTTGTACTACATCGATAAATATAGTTTTATAGTCAGTAAAGAAAATGTTCATAAAACGTATCAAAGTTTAAAAAAAGTCGATCCTGCTACCGGTGAGAACGGGTTTACCAAATACTTTAAATTGCTTAATCGTCAGCTCGATTTACCAATCACAGTTGCAAACAAGCCTGTGCATGCATTAAAAAACCGATATTCAGACAAACTTCCTCTAGATGAATATCGTGTTCAATTATTAATTGCTGGATTGACTCTTGACGAAACTTACATAAACGCTACTAATGTCAATGATTGGATCATTTCCACTCAATCGCCATTAGAAAGTACGATTAAAGATTTTTGGTTCATGATTTTGTGCAAAAGCGTAAAAACAATTCTTATGCTAAACGAGTTAAAAGAAAATGATAATATTTACATAAAGTATTATCCAAACAAACAAAAATCATTCGATTATGGTACATTTACAATAGAACTTAAAAGCAAGACCATCTTAAACCAATGTTTAATACGAAGATGTTTTACCATTAAAACTGTTGACGACGAAATATTTATAGTTAATCATTACCAAGTAAAGTTTTTTAAACCATCAATTAATGATTATAATAGAGTTGGTATTATAAATGCTTTAAAGTTGATGAATTATCAAGAAGGCGAATCTATTGTTGTTCATTGTGATGACGGTTTTGGAAGAACAGGCAGCATTATTGCTGTTATACAGATCATTTATGAAATTAGCAAACACGGTGAGTGTAACATAATGAAAATGTTAAATGCACTTCTTAGCCGAAGTCCTTTTTACTTAGAAAAAGAATGCCATTATAAATTTATATATACTGTGTTAGACGAGTTTTATGCGCCGAATGAAGAGGTTGCGTCATAATATTTTTGAGAATTTCGACCATTTATGAGTTATTAGTTTTGGTAAAGATTCAACACATTTTTTATACGACATTTTTACAAGTAGATATTATTACAAGTAAACATGCTTTACATACGAATAGACTTTTTCACAAGGGCTAAATTTTCATATATCAATATTTGGAGAAAGGTTTTGTATTGAATATAAATATCGAGATTTGGGGGATTAGAGAGGGGGTAAATATTTAAAAATTTTAATATAAATTATTTTATAATAAAATTATTGTTATTTTTTTAAGAATTGTATATAACATTTTGTATTGATTGTATTTTTACATCGTTTATCAAAAGTTATCTGTGTCGAAAGTTAATATCGTGAATCAAAAGTTAATTTGTTGTATTGAACCATTGGACTGACCTGATGTTCGAACTTCTAAATAAAGTATAGGTTAGTTTTTAGTTTTGGTGTATAATGATTTATTGCAAACGATAAAACTAAAACAATTCAGATATTTAGTAGCCAACACCCCTTTAAATATAAGGTGATGCCAATTAGATAAGATAAGCCGTTTAAAACTTTGTCGTTTGGCAACTCTAGATTTGGTTGTTGTTTTCAGATCGCTTACGACAGTTTCGTTCATATTCCAATGCAAGGCTATCTTAACAACAGGCCATGCAATCGTGCTACCGAACCGAAAGAATGATTAAACACTATTTTTCCGAGGGAAAAAAAAACAAAATAAATATATCATTAATTTTCTTCTCATTTAAAAAAAATGTTTTTATTCTAATTGCAGCCTCAATACTTTTTGTGCAGGTTCTTTCTTAGAAGGTTAAAAGTAGCCAGTTTTGTATAGCTATTTAAAAGTATATTAGATAAGATTATACTACAAATATTTATTTTTGGAAGAGCATGATAAAAATAAATTTGATCATATTCAAAATGTTTCTATTCTATTTTTACCATTTTTTAAAGCAATATTTTTGCACATTTCTGCTATTTTTGGTAAATGCTGTAGATGATTATCTTCGATATTTCGAATGACGCAAAGGATCTTGCAATCTTACATCATCAGACATTCTTTGTACATTTAAAATTTTCCTTGTATCAATAAAAACTTGCTATAAAACAACAGTACCTTTAACCTGCTCTTGATTTATAACTAGGTTTGTTTTCAAAGCTGTCATGGTTTCTTTACAAAAAAACATACATTTCTAGTTTCACATTTTGCCTTACTACAAGCTTTTGGAGATATGGCTGACTCATTTAGAGGAGATAATGTAATAAGCCAGTTTAATTCTAACAACCTCAGTTTCTTGAGATTTTTCCAATTAGCAACTAACTTCTCAGCTTCACCAAAAATTAATCTCTTTAGTCTTTTCAGTAAGCCAATTGTTACGTATATTCTTCTATTAATATATTAATATTTTTGTTATATGATTAAGTGGACATAATCATATAACAAAAATATATTTGTTTTAGTTCTCCAAGGTTTATTAGGAATGGTATCAGAAATATTTTTAAAATGTCTATTTACTTGATTGTTATTGCAAATTGTGGAAATAACTTTTCCACTGGATTGTTCAATAAATTCAATTACATTACCAACAACACTGTATTGGAAATCGGAATCCAAATTAGACACGGGTACTATACTGACAATACATGTAGGTCCTGCAAATAAGGATTTAACCATTACAGCAAGGAGTGTTCTGGCACGCTTCTCTGGGTTATCCTGAGCATGACTATAGACTTTTCCACCATGAAATGTGACAGTTGCTTTAATGTATACTTTATCAACCATTATAATGCATGAGCACTGACTGTCTTCCAAACTGTGAAATATTTTGGAAATTAAAGATAGTTCTTGTAAAACTTCTTTTTTTTTAGTCATTTCAATATTGATTAAAAAATGAACTGCTTCACATAAAATAGAAAATTTTTCTATTACTCTTCTTCTGTGAAAGTTTTGAAATAAAACACTGTGAACCTATATAAAATGCTGTATATGTTGAATCACTTTAAATTTGAAGGAGAGATTTAAAAGAGTATTATGAAAATTAGTCACATTTCTACAACAATTTGAATAAAATAAAAAGTCTTTAAATAATAGTATAAATAATAATAGTAATACTGTAGTAAAAAGGATTGCTATTACAATTTTATTATATTTATTTTGGTATATATTTTTATGAAATAAAGACTTTCAATGTCATTCTCCTTAATGACATAAAAAGCAATGTTTTTTATGTCATTCTAAGTAATCAGCATCATTAAAACTGTTAAACTGATAAACTTGTTCGTGTTGCTATACGTGGTTTTGCTAATGCTGTTGGAATTCATCTAAATTCAAAGTTATGATATATGTCGTTTTTTGCCATTATTTATTAGCAAATTAAAATTTTCAGGCCAAAGTTTAGAGCATACCACATTACATTTTTAATATGGGTTATTATCTTGTAGAATTGCAGTTATCCATCGTAAACGTTCATCTTTCTCTTTTGGTGAACAATAAACGGATGGGTATCTTTTATTCGTTTTGTCATAGTTAGACGAGAATGAAGTAACTCAACACTTCAGAGGCATAGTGCATTCAAGATATGTATTTTTTTAATATCTCACGCGACTCGCTTCCGAATTTCTGCTAAAAAACCAGCCTCCCGTCTTTTCGTTTGTTTGCGCGATTGCAAGGCCTTTTGTAAAGATAGTTTTGTTCCAATATAAATAAGCCTGCGATATTTACATTATCATTGTTGATATTCTTATGATTAAAATCTTTAAATAGCAGTATCAATTTGTTGCAATATTAAAGTTGAACGAGTTTACCGAAAAAAAAAAAGGTTTTACCTTAAAAATACAGTGAGCAAAAAAAATAAATGGCACTTTTTTAAAGCAATTAAATAGCATGTTTTTTCTTTTTAACTTATCTGTTTACTCATACTTTCTAAAAGCCTTTGAAAATATGAGTAAACGGATAAGTTAAATAATTGTAGTACATCAAAGAGTACTACTATAATCAAGATTTTCATATGTATTAGTGCATGATTTTAGCAAAGGATTGTTTTAAAAAGCATTAGAAACATTCGGGTGTTATATAGGAAGCAAAATAATTATTGGTACAAAAATTTCATTTAGTATTTTTTGGAAGTTTTGTGCGAAAAAATTTTGGTAAGTTGACGTCGAAAGTTAAATTTATTTATGTAACACATAAGATATTTACACATGCAACATAAAATATATAATCAACACATTAGATATTGATTATTTAAATAAAATTGATTATTTTATAGCAACATGGGCGTTGTAAAACCACATTGGACAATTTCTTAACGAAACTTAGTTGTGGATTTGGTAAATAACGAAAGACACAGAGAAGTTAATATGCAGACTAGAATCCCTTTCAGGACAGTCGGCAACTCTATAAAAAAGCATAATTCAAATGGAACTCGAGCTGTAATTTCAGGAGGAGGCCGTAAAAGAAAAATACCTGCTGCCATTAATCAAATTAATAATTTACAAGTCAAGTAAAACACATTTGAAGCTGCTCAAAATATTGCAATCAAAGTTTAAAACGACCTTAAAATCATGATTTTAGATCAAACTATCGGAAATAAAATCCGTGAGCAATCTTTTCACGGTAGAGTATGGCGCATAAAACCTTGTTTGACTCTATGACATATAAAACGAAGATTATTAATCGCAAAAAATTAGGCATACCTATCTTGTACTAAAAGAAAGTATTTTAGAGTGATGAATCCAAATTTAACTAGGTCTCGTTGGATGGACATCAAAAAGTCAGGCAAAAACAAGGTATTTGAATTTGAATCATTCTGCAATGTGTTGCAACTTTTAATATGTTTCAGCAATCACTATTTTACTAAACTATGAAGTTTGCAAATTAATAGAACTTGATGCTGACAAATGTTAGGTGATAATGTAGACTTAGATGAGGAGCAGAAAGCATGCTCCAATAATAATGATGAAGCAGACTTGGATGATACATGAAATGTTTAAGCAGTTTTGATTGACCAATTTCGCTAGTATCATGTTGGAAAAACCTGTGTTTTGAAATCCAGATACTGTTGGTGTTTGTTCGTAAATGCGTTTTGCTTGTTAAATAAAACTGTTATTATATTATTAAAATTTGCAGCTGCATAAAATTCTGCAAGTAATTTGCGCAAAATTAATTAAATGTGAAAATATGTAATAACGTTTGACGGTTGAAGTACGTAGGACAAGCTAATAAACATATCAGTCACGTGTTTATCAAAATAAGTTCATCATTGTAAGTAATATGCATTTCGTGCCCGTCCGAGCTTAAAACGTGAATTTCTCTGAATGAAAAGTTAATCGATTAATTTATTAAATTACTAAACTTAAGAAGACCAATTACCTGGAATCAATTTAATGACTAATATGAATATTTAGTGAACCATTTAATAAACTATTTCCCAAATCGGATATTGTAATTAGGGAGTTTGGTTTAGACCTTATGCACCAGTCTTTGTATAGACATGGCATTGGTTTGTAAATGATAAATTGTGTCAGAATCATAACAGCATTCACACAACTGTGTAATTTTTTTTTCATTGTCAACAACCAATATTTGTCAGATTTGCCTAAAATCCACATTCGTTAAAATCCCACAATTACAGAAATTTTTTTAGAGATGTTTGTTTCAAAAAAATTTTTTTAAAGTTTTAAATAACTTTTTATTTTGTCTTTACAAAAAAAGCTTCGAGAGAAAAAATTTCGCCTGCCACTCTAACGCTTAATTAAAAACTCTATTGTTTTGTAAAACCTTGTTACCGGTATTCTCCCAGTATATTTGAAGAAAACAAATGGGTTGTAAATGTTCTAGAGAATCTCTATTGTCTAAACGGATAAATATTCAAAGAAGAACAATTTCGAGTGTTGAATTTAGAACTGTTGCTGTACCTCTACCATGCTTCTTGCTTTGTATAATATTCAAATACTTTTTGATACTTTACTGCGCGAATTTTAAGTGTACTTTTTCCTTAAGAGATTTTCTTCAATATAAATATCTAAAAATTAAATAAAATGCTTTTGTCAGATTGTCAATAAAATAACAAGACATTCTATTTGGCATAAAGTGATTTTTAAAATGGAGGTCAGAGAAACTTTATTTGGTTTTATATATATTAAAAGATTTATTTGTCTTAAACCAATCAAAAGTTTTAGCAAGTTCACTGTTCATATTTACAAGTTGAGATGTTTTCTTATTGTGAGATAAAATAGATCAACGTGAGGGCTGTCGTAACACTTGGTTAAAGCAAGTGCTTTAGAGTCAAGAGGTTTGAGGTTTGATGTAAACTCCATTTGCAACGTTAGTAAAGAAGAAGGTGTAAACTTCCTAATTAAATGCTCTTTCGCAGTGCTTTGCGATCGACTTACTGCATAGATCTTATGATAGGGCATTGCGAAAAAAAAAGTTATCTGCAAACATAATGGTTATTAAGTTGTCATTGAGACGACATAAAGATCATTTCAGTAAATAAAAAAAAAAAGAAGTGTTACCAAAGAAGAATAAATTTCTAGACAACCTGCTTGCGATTACTTTGTTAATATTTAATCTGCTTTAATACATTATAACACAACATGTTGATATCCAAAACGCTATAACCTTATCCGAAAAACGTTGTTCAATGCAAAGTTTTATTCTAATCACTTTCTAAGATTATGGCTTCCTTTCTTTTCCTGTTAGAATCATATCGAACATCCATCTGATCATCTTCTTTTTTTTAGGCAAATACTACATCATATAAACACTAAAGTTTATATAAATATGTAAGGATATTGTATGCCAGCACCTCAATAAATATCAAACATATGTGTTTATAACAATCTAATTTAACTCTTGAATTTAATGATCATGCTCTTCCTGCCATTTAAAGTTAAACTGATAACCAATTGTTAGACATGAAAATCACTCCGGCTTCCATTACTAAAGACTCAATTAAACTTTTCTACGCCTTATAGTTTAGAAAATATCTCCACCATTGTTTTACATAAGTGTTCTTTTCAATTTTCGCTAAACTACCAATAAGTGGTAATTAAGTGGTAATTAAGTGATTCTATTTTATGAAAACTCTATAAAACAATTTGACCTCTCCAACTACCTTACGATTAGTCTTCTTTCTATTATTATTTTACTCATATAAAGGTTTCGACATTTTTAAATCATTTCTTTCTAAGCGCAGTATTAAAGACATCTTACACTTTCCTCATTTCCAATAACTTTAGGTGAACCGCAAGGTTCTATCTTTGCTTCTGTATTGTTTCTTATCTACAATAATCAATCTTACATTTAAAGTGGCTCTATTTTCCTTCAAATCAATTTTATACTCTGGTCTGGACAAAAAGTCTTCACTTTTTGATTGCTTAGAACATCACTGCAAGCCTTGAGCTGTTACGGAAGAGAGATCGGTTGACAGTTTAGTGAGATATTTACTTACAAGTATTTAATTAATAGTCAATTTATGCATAAATTTATGATATATAAAATTACAAACTTACATACATTTACTAGCCTCGGCTATCTACCCCAGCTAAATCTTATAATTGCCGGCGCACAGTGGAGTATTTGTATGACAAAACCGCTCAAAAATGTTTTATGGATTTTTTTTCACTTAATTAGTTTAAAACACAGAATTTTATTAAAATTAAATGTTTAATTAAAAAAGTAAAATTTTTTAAAGAGTAATTTATTATTAATAAAAAGACATATTCGCTTATCAAAGCTTTATGCTGAGGTCATCATATTGACTGCTTCTTTGGAAAAAGGCAGCGTTTTTTGTGCCGTTTTGATCTAGAACTAATGTATGGGTCTGAACTTAATAGCAGCCTATTTAATACGTCTGTATTGCAGTCGATACGAGAAAACTTTCGACTAAAATTTTGTCTGTACTGCCGAAAGTGTTTGTTTCGGGCTTCAGCTGCCTCCTCGGTTAATTGGCCGATAGGGAGGATTGCATGAGTTATTACTTCGGCACCATGCAACAAAACTTTATGCAAGATTGGAGACGTGGGATACAAACCATACAGATTGATATACGGTTTAGCAGTTTCATTTTATATCCACTTGAAATGACTTCAAGAATAACGTGTAAACCTTTTATCAAATCCAAGTTAACACCAGTTATTTGTGAAGATAATTCCGGGTTTGAAAAAAATCTCCTAGACGTATTGCTGTCATTCGTATTTCCAAACCCTGCTTTAGGTATATCTACATGCCTAGTTCTTCTTTGAAAGATGTTGGTATTTTCTTTTTTGCTTCTTTAACAATTTTTTTTTCCTCGTCTGATCGAGCTTGCCACTTTTGTAATGGTATTTTATAAGCTAAATGAAGAAGCGATTCAAAAAAACGGATCCTTGCATAAAAAATTGAGAGTCCAAATGAGATGGTTTCTGTATTGATTGGCTCTTTTTTAATCAATTTATTAAATCTTTCGATGTTTATCCACAAATGTAGCACCTCATAGTTGATGTAGTATCAGTTGCAGCGTTGCACACTTTACCATTTACCATTGTAAAAAACAAGGTATGCTTTATTTTTCCAATTTCATTGGGCAACCTTGTTTCCCTGAGATTCCTTATTTGGTTTTTTACGCGCTCTATCTCGTCCATTGTTATGTCTTTAGATTCACTAATGAAACGTATTTGAATGGGCCTGCAGAACCTTGGAGACGAGGTGACTGGGTTTTGCAAGATAACTTTTTCCTGTTGGCCATCAATTTTAACAATCATTCTTAGAGGTACTAAAAAACTTTGAAAAATATTTGCATCACTGTCGGTGTTGTTTTGAAAATTTTGCTTAAATTTTGCTTGTTGCGATCCATCACAGCCCCATTTTGATATTAAAACTATATTTTTCTGTTGTTCAATTGAACACTTTTCTACAACCTCTGAGACATATTTATATAAGCGTAATGTGGTGTGGTCAAGTAATGCTTGTAGTTGAATTTCAGCTGTTGTTTCGGTTACTTGTATCGATTCCTTATTAGGGTAACATTCTTTTTTGGCTTGTTTTATTATTGAGTAGCAGGGGTAACATTTTTGTTTCTACTTTAGATAATTTTGATGGTCATCCAGGTTTCTATCGAATGTTTATTGACTCCAAAAAAACAAAAAGTCTTTTCTTTAGTAAAAAAATCTGTAACAAGTTCAATTAATTGATATTGAGGACACATTGCAATATCCCTTGCTCTATGATATTTTTTAATACTAAGCTAATCAACATGATCTAACATTGTTATATGATCATTGTGAGATAATGAAATAAGTTTTGTTTTTGTTGTTTTTTAATTTAATAAAGTAATTTTTTGATAAAGCTGAAACATTTAAATTCCTTGTTATGCTATTTGTTATGTTATTTGTTATGTTATTTGTTATGTTATTTGTTATGTTATTTGTTATGTTATTTGTTATGTTATTTGTTAATTTATTTGTTATGTTATTTGTTATGTTATTTGTTATGTTATTTGTTAATTTATTTGTTATGTTATTTGTTATGTTATTTGTTAAGTTATTTACAAAACTATCGGATTCAGAGACAGTGTTGGATTTAGGAGCTTCAAAAATAGATCTCAAACTTTTACCATGAAAAACATCGGTTTTAAAAATACTTGACCTATCAATCGTTTTCTAGCATCAATTTTTATATTTTAAAAGCCATTACTAACTAATATTTTTTAAATCAAAAAAATAACTATTAAGTGAGTATACACAAGCAAAACTCCAATGAGAAGTTAGATGTTTTTTGTATTAAATAAAGTTACGGATTAATATTTAATAACAAAATATATCTGCCACCAATGAACAATGCTTCTACTAAATTCACCTATGCTATATTACCACCTATGTCTATTTAAGAAATTCTATAATTTCTGAACATTTTTATGGAAAACAAATATTATCATTAGTTTCTTAGTATATGAAATAGGGAAAAAAATATATAATTTGAAATTTTGAAAATTTTTATATTTGAAGACTACCATTCTTAGCAAAGAAGATTCTTACATAGATACTTCCATATTACAAAATTATATTACATAAGACATTTACAATCTACTCATATTTAAACAAACTTTAGACGGCTGAATTTATATATCACCTGATTCAAAGTGCGACAATCACATAAAGATAATAAAATTTAATGGAAACACAAACTAGTTATGTGAATTAATATTAGATATGCTAAACGGTTTACGCTTATTATGTAAACATAAAGTTAGCTATATAAATTAGCATAAAATAATGTTTGATTTAGATCAATTTTTCAACCAAATTTTGAATATGTTTCTAAAGTATGGAATCCTTTAAATTTAACTTACAATAAAATTTTAAAAAGAATCCGATGTCGTACAACAAGAGCTTGTACAAGTGGGTACTAAAATAATAGACTAAAGATGTCAAGGAAATAATCTTAAATAAACTCAAAGGGTATCTTGTTGTCTTAACTAATCAATGTCTATATTTAAAGTTTTTCCAGTTCTTCACGTTGTTTGCTTGCTGAAATAAAAAAGAAAAAAATTCTTTTTATCAAGAGGAACAGTAAAACAGAAAATAGAAAAAAACTAATCTCAATAAACTAGTGAAACATGACACTTTTGATTTGTGGGTAATTT
This sequence comes from Hydra vulgaris, assembly GCF_038396675.1. Lineage (NCBI taxonomy): Eukaryota > Metazoa > Cnidaria > Hydrozoa > Anthoathecata > Hydridae > Hydra > Hydra vulgaris. Next base: position 6,411,298 of record NC_088931.1, read on the forward strand.
TGTTTGCTTTGATAATGCATTAAGACTTCAACAAGTCTTATATCAATTTAGTTGATCATTTTCAAAACCAATGTATTTTACAAAAGTTCAGATGCTTAGAAGCTGTTACGACCAATTTGTGTGCAGGGCCGTCCCGAAAGGGGGGCGTAGGGAGGTGTCTAGCCCCCCTACGAATTTTATTTGTCGGCAAATCGGATACTGGTCTAAAATTATTAACTCTAAAGAAACTCTTATTCATATTCAATCGTCCAAATTCAATCATTCATTAATCAATTTATTTTGTTTTAATTTGTTTAAATTTATATGGAGAAGCTGAAATAAAACATTTTTTATCCAACTCATTTGCGTCATTGCCTAACAATGCACAAGGGAAAGTAAACCCTAAGACAAAAGCAAATTAAAGTGAAGTTGATTTTGTAAAACAACTTTTCTTCTTTTGCTTGCGTGAAGGTTAAAGTGTCACCAATGAAAGGACGGCTCATTTTTTCCCCCCAAATGCAACTTTTTGTTTTTGCATTCAATGAATCAATGGGTCATTAGGTTGTCAAAGTGCAATTACAGTACTTGGAAAACATATAGTTTCAAAATCTATGAAGTTTAAGAAACCATTATTATTAACTGCTTATGCAGGGCAAGATTTTAGAAAGAACATCAGTAAAAGACAATATTTACTTCTCAGTATTAATAAAATTAACTGATCAGTTGTTGTAACATGACAAGGATCTTGTTAGGAATAACTTTATCTAAAAGACATATTAAGGTAGTACACCAGGAAGGTAGTCACACACAGGTCACATTTTATATATTACTTAACGTAATAGTTATGAGGTCATTATACAAAGCTGCATAAAATACAGCAATTGTTTCATAAACACTCCAAAATCCTTGCAAAATATTTACAACTTACCAAGCAGCCACATCATTAAAAAGCCATAACTTCTTTTAACATTATAGTTGGGTTTGTAAAAAAAAGTTTTTCTTATAAAAGTAACATGTTTACAGATATTGCTTTTGTGCGCAGCTATGTAATAAATAGCTTTTGATGTTAAAAAAAATTGTATAGAAAATCAATTAAACATAACGACTTCTTAGAACTTATTTTATATACTTGTTTCACTATATGGAAACCACACTACCTTCAATATTAAAGATCTAAACATACTTCCAGCTTTGTTCATACTGTCATTCATACGCAACATCACCATCTGGTTGGATAAAAATTCACTTTTGGAGTGATTGAAATTCCAAAGTCTCTGTACACAATTTAAAATGAAGAGATTGCATCTTTGTACTTGCAATCAAGACCATCACCAAGGCATAATTTTACAAATTCATTAAAAGCTCTAAAAGAAGTTATTTTTGTTCCTTGTAATCTAATTTTAGCACTTGCTAGTAATGGGTTAAACAAGTCATTTTTATTCAAGAGTTATTTACATTCATTTGGATTGGAGGCCTTTGGATAACAAATTTATTTGACCATTTTACTAAGACAGATTTTGGCATTTGATCTAATCATTTAAGAGCTTGTAACTGTCCATTTTATGATCAAATGTAAAACTATAAGGTTTTTTTACACCAGAATAATGAAAAGATTGAAAACAAGCCCCTTTAGAATAACAAAATATTTGTGTTTTTTTTTTTTAATATTTTGGCTGTTAATTATGTTCATGCAGAGTTTTAGAAAGCCGCTCCCTTCATCAATTTCTTTTTGATTATATACTCATTTCGGGGATGTTCGTGTTACTCGAGGATGTGGTTAATTAATCCAGAAATGTTATGGCAATGTAATTATAGAGTGAAACTTTTATCAACTATGAACTTCTCTCTAAGTGATATGGCAGTCAAAATTGACTTTTCCCTATTTTTGGAAACTGTATCCATGCAATCAACAGCTTTATTTAAATTGAATACTACTAGTAAGTTAGGTGATGTGTAAAACTAAATTAAAGCACTTGTCACTTCATGAATTGTGGCTTCTCTTTAATCTTAAAAAAAAAAACATTTTGAATTATAACGCATATTCTCTATCAATATCTTTTTTCTTTTAAATCTTTATTATTCGACCAGTTCTTTTTTAAATTACTTGATGTGTTTTTAAATTGCTACAAATAAAATGTAATCAATAATAGAAAATGCAGCTATTCTAAATAGGAATGTTGCGTCCTTGACATGCTTTATCAACTGTAAATACTTTAGGTACATTCCCGGGGAATATTGGCTATTTTGGAACAATGTATTTCAATTATCAAAGAAGAATGTGTTGGACACGCCTTGAAATATGTCTTTGCACAATCAAAGCTAATTATAAGGGGGGAAAATTTGCTGATGATATAAGTTGGAGTTGGAAGTGGGAAAGGAAGACTAACAGAAAAAATGACGAACAACTTGCAAAACTGTTATGAGATGGTTATCAGACAAAAAAATAACGATATATATGCTATAAAGAAAGCAACCTACAAAGATAATGTGAGTAATGACATTAGAATCTGTGACAAAATTAGAATATTTTTTTAAAAGATCTTGGTTGTGAGGAGCTAGGTTTAGGGCACCAAAACAAAAATTAAAAAGTTATATATATATATATATATATATATATATATATATATATATATATATATATATATATATATATATATATATATATATATATATATATATATAACACACAAAACCTTAAAAATTCATCATAATAAAAGTCATAAATCTAACTTTGATTTTAATATACATTACTCTTTTTTTGTTATGCCTCGTAATCTCGTGACAAGACCAAATGATATCACGATTGTCTAATATTATTGAACTTGAAAATTAAAATGTTGAAGTTTAAATTGAAGAAAATTATTATGCTCATCAAAAACCTGATGACAATTCTTGTAGAGATTTGACATAATGTCTAAAGAAAGCGTTCTCCAACAGTATGAACAGCAATATAAGTTTGAACAGACAAACGACTATGTTTCTGATTTATTTTATTTGCTATTGATACATTTTTTGATTGATGTGAATAAGAAAATTCAAGAAAAAAAAGTTTATATGTTAAAAGATATGTCATTTTAAGCCGAGGTATTTTTGTGCGCGAGAACGAGAACAAAAACGAAAGTCTTTCATTAACGAAAACGAAAACGAGAACGGAATGTATTGTGAGGCAGGCGCTTCACAATATGCACAACATTGTCAACAAACGGAACAGCACTTACATTATGGCTTGTCGACTTCTGGAAATAAAGACATCAATAAATAAATTGCTTGGTGATCTTAAATTTGATTCACTTGCTAAAAATACTGATAATCCCCAGATGGATGCACTTTCTCTATTCAGTGTTATACCTTCGAAACTTAATTTAGAATGTCACCTTAAGCAATTTGGAGATGCTAAAAATATAGCAGTTAAAATACTTGCAAATCTACGTCGTTGATTTAAAATGCTTTAGGTTTTCTGCAACTTAAGCATATGTTGAAAGACTTTATTCAATTTGTGGCTTGCTCACAAATAGACGGAAAAATCGAATGTAATACACTTTATTCAATTTGTGGCTTGCTCACAAATAGAATGGAAAAATCGAATGCAATACATTTGTGGATTATTTCAAATTCAAGAATATGTAACTAAATAACTTTGAATCAGTTTTTTAGTTTTCTGTTTTTGTAAAAATACTCTTATTCTTTGTCTTATGTTTTATTATATGTAGAGCATATTTAATAT